>NW_007580237.1:42733-43379 GCF_000690725.1 Stegastes partitus | reverse complement strand
CTCCTCCTCCTCCTCCTCTTCCTTTTCTTCCTCCTCTTCCTCCTCTCTTCCCCTTCCTCTTCCTCTCTTCCTCCTCTTCCTCTTCCTCTCTTTACTCCTCCTCCTCCTCCTCTTCCTTTTCTTCCTCCTCTTCCTCCTCTCTTCCTCCTCTTCCTCCTCCTCCTCCTTTCTTCCTCTTCCTCCCCTTCCTCTTCCTCCTCCTCTTCCTCTCTTTCCTCCTCCTCCCCCCCCTCAGCCACAGGTGCATCCAGCAGCAACACACACTCACGCTGAGTCCACTTGTCTTCACGTGGGGGTTTCTAATCAAGCCACAGGAAGCCGGCGCTCCGCGGGGAGCAGCAGTGTGTCGGTGTGTGTTACGGGCCAGCTCAAGAATGTGTGTGTCGGTCCGCCAAGCCCAGAGTGTGTGTGAGGAGGAGGAGGAGGAGGAGGAGGAGGAGGAGGAGGAGGAGGCTGTTTTCAATTACGCCGAGCGTTTCTGCAGATGTGTTCATGAGCTTTGTGTCGCTTTAATGAGTTTATTTTTTCCACCAGTTTTTCAAAACGCAGCTTTTTATTTTTCTGGTATTTTATTCTGTTTTTTTCTTTCTTTTTTTGATTCACAAATCTTTTGCTGTGCAGCTTTTTAGAAATACAAAGTCGGTTT
>NW_007580237.1:39852-42129 GCF_000690725.1 Stegastes partitus | reverse complement strand
GGTCGAGATAATCACCTGTCTGTCACCTGTTGCTCCTAAAATGCAGAAATTTAGATTTTTTTAGTCAATTTTTAAGCAAAAATGTGACGTTTTCTTCCTCTAATATGACCAAACACATGATCAGTAATATTGATCTTCAATCAACAACGTATTGATCGGTGGGTTTAAGGTGAGACGATCACCGCTCTGTTGCTCTTAAAGTGAAGGAACTTTGATTTTCCAGCGTTTTTAAGCCACGTCGTGACACATTTCCTGCTTGTAGCTCCTCTGAAGTGAACCTTTGCTGCTTTTCTTCGTCTCAAACGGAATCAGACTGAATCAAATCGAGCTTCAGACGACGTCCGACTCCAGAACTCAGAATCACAGTTTTCAGGCGATGAATTCAGCCGAAGCTCCACATAAACGTGTAGACAGACGTATAGAAACACACACAGTCCTGCAGCTAATTGGCTGTAATTAGTGGTCAATTAAGGCGCTGTGACTTCACTGAGCGCCGGACGCTTTGATGTCGAAGCTCCTGGCGAGTCCAGACGCCATCTTGAATTCATTTACAGGCCGCAGCGTAAACACACCGACCGGCTTCTTCTTCTGCTGCCGCTTTGCTTTTACTTTCTTTTTCCTGATTTGTTTATTTGTTCTATAATTTGCTTTTTTTTTTTAGCTTCTCTTTTTCGTGCAGCTTCTTGAGTTTCATTCATCTATTTTTACGCCGTTTTCTTTCATCATCTTTTTTTTTTTTTTTCCATTCAGTGTTTTTTTTTCTCCGTTCTTTGTGATTCACAGCCGTTCTGCCTCCATAACGTGAATCACGGCGCTGAAACCTGATTCAGCCGTTTAGCCGCCAGTCAGCAGCTCAAGTTCACAAAAGAACAAATAAAACGAAGTCAGAAATCGGTGGAATCGCTGTGATTCAGCTCCTCTGAAGTCGATCCTGTAACTGGGTTCCTGCTGAATAACNATAACGACGGTGAAACCGGGTCGTACCATTTTGTCAGGACCTCCTGGAGTCACATTATTAGACGTCCTGTAGCGCCATTTATTAAAACACAGGAAAGTCCAGTAGACCTACAACATCCAAGACGTTTCTCCTGGTGTTGGTACCGTCGTCCTTTTTAGGAAATCAGAAGTTCGTCTTGAATTTTAACGAACTCCGTAACTCAACCTCATCCTCAGTTTCTAATCTTTGTCACGTATTATTTGTTTTCACTCCTTTTCGGCCGACCAATCATCTGCTAGGTGGACTTGTCGCCATGGTAACCCAGTAAAACGGGAGGCGACGCTTCAAACGTGCAGCGAAAGAGTCGAATTTTAACCCAAACCTCGATGTTTTTCCAACCAAGTAAATATGGCGCCGAACCCTAGCCAAGCTTCTGACACGTCAAAGTGTCGAACAAAGTGGAATATTTTACTAAACCGACTGAAATTAAACGAGACAAAATGAAACTTAACTCTGAGGCGGATGGTGATGAAATCGCTCAAACCGGCTGCCTTTCCCGCCACAACTCGCAAATTATTTCAAAATAAAATCCCTTCAGAATGCATTTTGAGAACGCAGCAATTTTGTGGAGACTCGTGATGTTTAACCTGAACTTCACCGAGTAGCGTTAGCATCTAAATTTAACCAAACATCGAGTAAAATCAAGATTTAAATCACAAAATAAAACCAAACGGAGGAAATACAGCAACGGTCCAATACTTTCAACGTCTTTACGAACATCTTTTAAACTGGAAAACTTCCTAAAATACGACTGTTAGAGTGAAATATTAAAAATGGAGGCAAAGGGACGCCGCGTTCGAATTTTTGAGACGCCAAAAAAAAACGTGCAAATGAGGACGACGGATAACGTGCGTAGCTGAGAAGCAAGAATGGATTTAAAGTCAACTTATTTCTACGTTAAAAACAAAAAAAGTAAATTAAGCAAATCTAAGCAAACAAAGCCATGTTTATAAAAACAGAGATGTACGAAAAAAAATAAATAAACAGACGTAAACACACAAAACCATCAAAGTGAATTATGAAAAGCTCTGACTGTCAACAGAAGCGCAGTTTAAATCAACTCAACTTTAGATTCACCTTAACGAGGAGGATTTTCACAATAAAATAGCACTTCTAATGATTGTAATTGACAAAATAAAAGCACGTTTAATGTTAAAACTGCCTTTAAATTCTATGGAAACGTGGGATTTGCTTTGTGGAGGCCGTCTGAAGAGCCGCAGTGCGATTCGTTATTTCCCTCTGATGGATATTTCTCATTTCAGACGCACAACACACACACA
>NW_007580237.1:33732-35690 GCF_000690725.1 Stegastes partitus | reverse complement strand
CTTTTTTTTTTTTTTCCCTCCATGTGTTTTGAATCAGGAACATAATTAACCTTCAGAGGATTCCGAGGCCGCGGCTCAGATCTCCGCTATAAAAATACATCTAAAAAACAGAAAAAAAAAAAAAACCTTCTTCCACCACCAAAAAAAAAGAGAAATGTTTGATCCGTCTGCTGCGGTGCGTTTGATTCGCTTTCCCACGTCTGCCTCCGGACGGCGGCGTGAGCTGCGAGTGGAATCATAAAACCTCCAGGTGGACGCGGGTTTGGTTATTAATCCGCTAAAGGAGCAAAACTCTTCACCTCTGGGGGGAAACGCGATAAATGATTTTGCTGATTGTTCAAACGGCTTTTTTTTTTTAGCGTTATTTGCTCCCGCCGTGTCGAAGCGTTTGTGCGAAGGTGAATAAAGACGAGATGAAAGCAGCCTGTTTGGAAATGCCCGAAACAAAAGAGAGGAAAAAAAAAAGGAAAGAAAAAGGAAAGCGGCGGGAAGGCACAGGTGCAGCCGACTGTGTGCGTCTGTTTGTCGGTTGCGAGTCTGTGGAGAGGTTTCGTGACTTCTCCGCCGAGTGTTCGCATTCCAACACATCTGCTTCGGATGAAGCCGTGTGCGTCCGCCGTTGTGTGTTTCTGTAACACAGTGTGTGTGTGTGAGACGAAAACAAGAAGGAAAACATTTAAAGTCGAGTTTCGTTGCTCCGTCTACCTGTTGAAGCCGATGAACGAACGTCCTCGACGACATTTCGGACGGGGTTTGTGTTTGTAAATAAATTGTTTGGCTACGGGTCGCCACGGTAACCCAGAAAATGGAGGCGATGCTTCCGATTTTAGCCCTAAATCCCGACTTTTTTCCGAAATTTACTCGAGTAATTTTGGTGCCGACCCTTCACCGAGTTTAGTAAAGATGGTGCACACGTATGAAACATGAACTCGACATCGAACCACTTTAAACTTTCAAATGTCAAACTTTACAAAAAAAATGATTCGTCACTTTACGCTCACCTGCGATGAAGAAAAAGCGACCGTCGTTAGCAGTTTNTTTGTTATCACAGATATTAACTCGTTACATCGCTGAATAAAATAAATTTACGTGTTGAAAAATGATGTTTAAAAACCCACTAATAAATAATGTTTACATCAAAACTATTATTTTCTAAAATGACCTGTTTTTTTTCTTTTAAAACTTTTGACCATAAAATTACACAGTTTTTACTGAGTGTAAATCTGACAAACGTTTTCCCGTTATTTGCTGTTTAAATTAAAAATCGTGCTTATCCAAGATGACAGTGACATTTTCTTTAAAACGGTTAATTTACAGATAATTTCAATTAAAATCACAGAATTTTTTTTTTTATTTACACGTTGATTGTAGAACAAAAAATCAAAACTATGCAAAAGTTTGTATTTTAAAAATCCTAATTTTTATTTTATATTATCACGGTAAATTTATTTTATAGGCTTGTGCTGTGATTTCTGACATTTTTATTTTTTATTTTTTCAGCCTATTTTCTGGCTCTCTTGCTGCCACATGTTTGTTTTTTGTTTTTTAAAATTTCATTTCATTTTAAACTGTATGAAGCTAAAAGTGTCTCAGATTTCTGCTGGTGGCCGAGAATCAACTTTTCTGATCAACTCCGTCCAGTTTGTCCTCCTCCTGCTCACACCTTCCTCCTCCTCCATCCTCCTCCTCTCTTTCCTCTTTCTCCTCCTTTTCCTCTTCCTCCCCCTCTTCCTCATCCTCCTCCTGTCTTTCTTCCTCCTCCTCCTCCCCTTCCTCTTCCTCCTCCCCTTCCTCTTCCTCCTCCTCCTCTTCCTCCACTCCTCCTCCTCTTCCTCCCCTTCCTCCTCCTTCCTCCTCCTCCTCGTCTCTTTCCTCCTCTTCCTCCTCCTCCTCTTCCTCCTCTCCTCCTCCTCCTCCTCCTCCTCTTCCTTTTCTTCCTCCTCTTCCTCCTCTCTTCC
>NW_007580237.1:0-30241 GCF_000690725.1 Stegastes partitus | reverse complement strand
GATGATCAAACAGTCAGTTTGTCAAATAATCAGCAGCTTTCAAACAACCTTTAAACTCCGTAAACAGTTTAATGAACCCGATAAGAGACTTTTGTGTTAAATACGCCGTAAAACATCGACTTCTTCCTTCTCCACAGCTGAAATAACCGCCATTAATCCAGTTTAGTCTCAACAAAATTACATTTCTATTCAACTAAACTGTATTTCTTTTACGGAAACCTGTTTTCTATGAGATTCCGTATGTTTGCATCGAATGCGTTTCCAGTCAGCGTTCAGGTCAGTCGACCGATTGTATATTAGGTGGACTCGTTGCTACGGTAACCCAGGAAATGGAGGAGAAACTTCGACCATGTTGTGAAAGAGTTGTAATTTAACGAATTTAATGAAGTCGTTCACTACTTTTACTTTTAGCTGCTTTTAGCCAAATGAAGCAACTCTTTCGGACACTAGTCGGATCGTTTTCATTGATTACGTCAATGTTGTTGCACAATTTAACCGAATCAGAAAAAAGATGTTCAGCAAACCGACTGGTGTTTTTGTGATTAATACATGTTATACTCAACAACAAATAAACACAAATAGCTCAGTTATGTTTGTTGTGATTTACGGATCTGCTTCCATTAAATGTCTTAATACAAGACACAAATTAACTCACGGACTTGTCTCGTTTCTGCTCATTTGGACGAGCTAGCGCACATAAAAGCCACATTCTGTCAACAATGCACTCTTTATAGCAGCTTTTCTTGAACCCCATTCTCCTGATGCATGATGGGACATTTTCCTGGTTGGCTACCATCAGCTGGATTGTATGTTTCATGGTGCATTCTGGGAAACTCTGAGTGACTATATGTGGGGTGTAATAATTGGAAAAGCACTACAACATGGTGAACTCGCCACATGTAGCATCGTATAGCGAGTAGTGACTTGTTTAGGACACAGTTAAGGATGTTTTTCCAAACCCTAACCAGGTCATTTTGGTTCCTGACCTTGACTAAGCTTCTAACATGTAGGTGTTGAACAAAGTGTGATGTTTTTCTGAACTAAAACCATCTGTGTTGTGTCTAAATCGAACCAGGAAGTAAATGAAATCCTGGTTTTCTGGCTTTTCCACCACGTCCCAGCTGATAACGACGGTTCCCTTCAGTTGAGAATGAAGTTTAGTTGTGTAGGAACGTGGTTTTGCGTCATCTGGGTTGAAGTATATTAACAGATAATCATGGGAGACGGACTCCAGATTCTCCTTCAGCGAACACTCGAGCTTCCTTTTGTTGCATTCCTCTAAATGCCGTGGGTTTGTATCTCTGGTGTACATTTGATCTGCTGCTGGCCTTTAACGCTCCAGCGAGCCTGCTATTGATCTGCTGACGACTGTGAAAAAGAAAAGAGCCCTCGCTGCCAGATGTGGCTGCTTCCTGTTGGTCAGAAACATCTCCAACGAGTCAACAGCGATGAAACAGCCGAGGTTGTTCGTGCAAAATCAACTTTATGAACGTTTTATGGTTCGTTCGGGCAAAAAGTTGGGATTTTAAACCAAATAACTTTTCTGCTGAAGATGGAACTTTTCATGACGGCTTTGATTGTTTTCATGTTCAGCTTTTAGGATTTCCATGAAATTTGATGCTAACATTTAAAATCTCCAAAGAAGTTTTTTTTAAAATTTCATCATAAAGATGCGTCAACATCTACTTGACAGATTGTTAGATTATGTCGATAACACTTGATAAATGGGCTTAAACCTCCAGCACGACCAACGCTAGAGGACGTTTCGTAGAAATAGCTGAATTAAAATCTGCTTTATTTATTTATTTCCTCTTCTGGATGAAAGTTTTACAGCTTCGATGATCAGCTAGCTTCTTCCTAGCATCATCATCCAGTTAAAATTTTCATTTATCCAGTATTTTTGTCTATTTTTAATGCCATCAACCTCAATTGTACTTTATGCTAAGCGAGCATTAGCATGCTAACATGCTAAGCTAACAGTAAAAAATGACACATGCTAATTATCAACACGCTTCTGTTGGGATTAATAGCGTTTAATCTAATTTTACTGGGATTGTTAGCATGCTGGCGTTAGCACTTAGCTGCTAGTATGGACGTAGCTCAACGCAGGTTAGTGTCACTTTTTTCCCCACGTTGCGTCTTTTTCGTCCACAGTCTGCTCAGGTAATAAAAGATGTCCTCAGCGTTTAAGATTAGCACGTTAGCAGGTGTTGTTTATGTTCTTTAAAGTAGTTTTTTCCACTAAAAATGACAAAAATCATCGATGAAGAAGAAGAAGAAGAAAAGCAGCAGAAGCTAATTCCTTCCTGCTCTCGGTCCTTCTTCTCCTCAGAGGTCGAGTCGGGGAGGTTTCCAACAGATGCTCCCCACATTTGGACACAATAACTGGGAGAAGAAGCATCAAACGGCCAACAAAGACCCCCGACTTTTTTCTTTCTTTTTCTTTTTTTGTGCATTTTGCATTTTTCTCTCTTTTGTTTCCGTTTACTGTCTTTTCATCTGCGTCCAACTTTTACTCTTTCATTCGCTTCTATTTATTGTTTTTCCACTCCAACTGAAGGCCCGAGGCCTTTCCAAGGCCGTGGACGAGCTAGGAACAGAACATGAAGCCCGTTTAATGTTGTTTATTCACTTAACGTGGTAGCTCTGTGTGTTGTGTGTGAGTTATTATGAACTTTCTGCTGCTCTTTGTTGGATTTTGTGGCGTTTAATTGCACCAAATAAGCAGTTTGAAGGCTGTTCTTTGGGTTTTTAATCGATTTATTGCAACTTTACAGTAAATAAATGCAAAATAAGTTCGTTTTTGCAGCTCTGGAGACGAATAAGGTGTAGAAATGCCCACTTGGATAAACGTTGGGGTGTTGGATCTGAGTCTGGGAGCTTCTGTTAAAGCGAACCCGTTGGAAGTCGTCGGTAGGTTCTGTGGGTTTGGGTCGGTTCCCTTCGTCCGTCCACCTTCGCTTGAGGTCCGCTGGCGGTGCAGCTGGTAGATCCTGGAGTCTGTGGGCTCCATGAGGAATCGGTTTTCAGTGGAATGCGGCTTTTTATTCTCTGCTGTTGTTGCCGGAGGCGGCGCGCAGCGAAGCTTTGATGAAATCTGTGATGTTTTTTATGTTCTGTGAAGATTCTCTGGATCCTCCCAGCGTTGCACAACCGTTCTGTCGGAGGGTTCTGCCGCCGCCGCCGTAGATCACCGGCTCTGTTGTAGAACGCAGCAGGTTCAACTGGTTCCCATTAAGCCTCTACTGGTTTCCATCAGCACATTTATTGTCTCTCTGCTGCAGCAGAGAAAACTGCCTCGAGTTGGTTTCTTTTATGTGCAGCTTCGTTTTAATTATTCGTCCATAAATGGTTCCACTAAAGAGAACCGCCTTCGATCCGGCTTCTGCTGCACTTGTTCTGATGTTTGCTTTGGTGTTTGGTCACATTTTGCTCAGATGAGTGTTTGTTCTGAAGCCACTGGTTCTGCTGGTTTCTGCTGTTTCCATGATGGTCCAGAACGTTGGTCGGCTGGTTTCTGGTCGGATTTTGAAGAAATGTTTCACCAAGAACACGGTGGTTTTGGTGCATCTGATCTAATAAAGAGTCGTCTCCATCAGGGGGTTGGTTGCTGTTGGGTCTTTGTAGTCGTATAAATACTGACTTTTTATTACGTTTCCGCTGTGGTTGATGGTTTTCGATGGCAAATACTGATTATTAGTTATGAAGGAGACTGAAAACCGATCATTTAGAATCAATCCAGCAGAAAAACAAACATAAAAAAGTCCATAAACGGTAGAGTTTAGCCTCATAACTGCAGCGTGTAGCTTCATTATCGTGTTAATTAGCTTGTTCTCCATAATTATCAACACTTTTAAGATGTGTTATAGTCAAGCAAAGTCCTATTTTTGTAAAGTTTGATCCCTAATATGTAGATTAATCAGATATAATCAAACCTTTAGTAACACAAACTGTAATTTTTAGTGTTGTTAGGTTCATTTGTGACACTAATCTTAATGGTTTTTACTGGTGTTTTTGGTTTTTCTTGACTATTTTAACCAGATTTAACTGCTGTTTTCAGATCTTTTGTATTTGTTGAGTTTTTAAATTTATTTTTGTCTAATTAGACTTTTTTTTTGCTGTAAAGAAAGTCAGTGTAAAAGTATTATTATTATTATTTAAATCTCGGTGTTGAAAATCAGAAAAACAAACTTCATTTACATTTACAAAAGAAAAAGTTGAATATTTATACTTTTTATTAAAAGGCGTCTAACCGACAGACAGAAAGCAGTCGTCGTGCATTTTAGAATAAACGTATTTATTAGAAATAAATGAGATTCCTGTCGCCACATAGCAAAAATCTCCAATAACTGGTTCCTCTTTGGACTCTAAAACCTTCCTGTTGTGCTTCTGCTGTGGTCCAGGCCCTGATTCTGTGGTTCTGGTTCTGCTTTCCGCCGCGTTTCAGGGCCCAGACAGAACTTTCCACACCTTGTCTCGGCTCTGGAGTCCTGTCTTGAACTTGTTCCTGGATTGGATTTGCAGCTTCTGGGAGGCGGCGCTCGCGTTCATCTTGTGGGAACCGTCGGCCCGCTCGTATCGATCGGATCCTGCCGCGGTTCTGGTCCCCCGCCGGCCGTGGGCGTGCAGGCCGACTGTGGGAACGCTGATAATTGTGCAGGAAGCGAGCTTGTTATTGCGCCTCGCCACATTCTTCAGAGCCGAACGCGCTCTGCACCTGTTCCCGTCCGTCGGCGGCGGCGGCGCTCGCACAAATCACAGCCTTTCGTCACCGCGCTGACAAACACACTCACTGGGAAAATATGCCGCGTGAGACGTAAATCTAAATATCCTCGGCAGGAACGCCGTGCGCGAGCTTTTTTTTAAGCGTGCGCGTTTTTCAGTGCGTGTTTCTGCTCCGGGTCAATAAATGTGGTTTTATGATCAGAGCCGGTTCTCAGAGGGGAGGAGGAGGAAGTTTGAGGGGATTTGGCTCTAATGACATCCACAGACACTGAGGGGGTGAGCCACGCCGCCCAGGAGGATTTTTGTTTTTTTTTTTTGGACGCCTCAGACTCGCGCAAGGTGCATTGTGGGAAGGTACTCGACCTCTCCCAGCTGATCGGCTCCGACTCGGCATCTGTGCGTTCGCGGGTTGTTTTTTTTTTTTTTTTCCTCGAGTGGGCGGGTGTTTCCTGACCTCGCCGTTTGATTCCCACAGTTCCCAGTGTTCCCCGCTCCTCAGATGTGTGTCGGCGGTGCTCCGTGACTGCCTGTTTTTTTTTTTTTTTGCAGGATTTAGTTGCATTTACTTTCACACCAGAGCGAAGCGCTACGTTAGCAAGTTTGAGCTTTTATTACGTTCTCAAAGGCACGTTGTGTAAGTTTGCAAAGAGCTTGTGAAAGTTGTCGAGGAAATAAATCAGCTATGATCAGCCTCGTTTCTCTGTGGGATCGATAACTAAATCAAAAGAAAGAACACGAAGCAGGGTTTGGTTGCTGAAGTTGTGCAAAATGCTGCAGCAGTGACAGGAAGTAAGAACAGAGACTTCCTGAACTGAAGCATCTTAGTTTTCTATATTTAATAAACCACCATCGAGGCTGATTTCTTAGTTTTTCTCAGATTTCGGTCACGTAAAAGCAGCAGTTTGAGGTTCGCCCAGAATGCTGCGAGTCATTCCCCCATTTATCTCCCAACCTGTCCTGTCTGTCCTCAACTAACACCGGGAAGAAAATAATCTTTAAATAAACAAAAAAGAAGCGTATCAAATCAGGGAACGAATGTAGGAAGTAAGCACCAACCAGAACGTGAACCAGCTGCACCATCGTCTCCAAAAACCTCCATTTCTGCTCATCCAGAAACCGAAACAGGAAGTAGCGCTTTTTAGTTAACGTGATGTTGCGAACTTGCATAATGAATAAAACAGAATTCCTTTTATTGTCATTGCCGAGTGTTCAACGACAGTAGGCAGCGAATCTTTGGATGCGTTCACGCAATCCGACGTTTGCAAAAGTACGATAAGAAATGTGCGAAATATGAGTAGGGGAAGAAAAGCACGTTAAAACAGAACTTTTGAAGATGTGGGGTTGTTGTAGGAGTCGCAAAACAGAACCTAGAACAGCTCAAGTATTTTTAAACAGGAAAGGTTTGAATGTAAAGAGTAGCTCCACCTCGGCAGGTGTTGGATGCAACTTGTGCACCTGAAAAGCATCATTGATCATCATGTGGAAGTGGTTTGACTGAAGCTCCACCTGATGAACTGCAGCTGAAGGTGTTAACGGGTCACATCGAACCAGAACCCGTAGTTTGATCGCAGCGTTTGTTGGGATGTTGGACGTAATTGGAAGCGAAAGAAGAAGAAGCGTCGAGTTGATGTTTGAAAAACAAAGGACACGCATGGAATCACACCAGTTTGTGCTTCTGATTATTCTGTCCTTGTTCCTTTATTAACTTCGTGTACGTCGTCCAAACAACCGTTCCTTCAGCAGCGTCGTTATTCTTCGTTTGTTTTCGCGGCTACTTGCCTCCAGAGATCAGACGAAGAGCAGAAACGACTCTTCGACGATCTGAAGGAGGAAAAAGAACAATTAGGTTTTTGTTTGACACAAACGCTTTTAAGCTGTTTTCTGTTTTTAATAATTTCTCTCGGGGAGTTTGGGAAGTGACATGATGTTTCTTAAAACGCCTCGAGTGCTTTTTTTTTTTTCTTCTTCTTTTGTTCCTTCTGTGTTTTATCGTCGTAAGATTAGTTGTTTTTTTTCTCCTTCGCCACATCTGCGTCCCATCCGTATGCAAATGCTGCCGAGTTAACAAAGCGGCGAGTCTTTCAGGTCACACTAGGTGTAGATGTGGAGGCTTTCTTTTCCTTTTTTTTAGCTTTTAATGTGAATCAGGGAGAGAGAAGGAAGAGCATTTTCAACAGCTGTTCCAGGGTTTGCGTCATGCGGCGCGAGCTAGCGTCACGGCTGAGTGTTCGCACGCTATGCACACGCACGTGAACATGCACACGCACGTGAACATGCACACACACACGTGCACGGCGAGGCCTGCCGTGGGGAGCCCCGGTCGGAGGCGTGACCAAACACAGGCCGAGTGCTGCCGGAGGAACAGCGTCACCTGTTCTGAGCGGCGGCCGGCTGCATGTTTGCTGCTCTGAGGGCAGACGGACAGACAGCAGAGCTCTGCTGCTGTTTGGGTTGTTTCAGTGAGATGAGGACAGAGTTGTGTGTAGACGAGCATCTGCTGGCTGTTGTGGTCGTTTAAGACGCTGTACATGTGACGGTTACCGTGGTTACCGCTGTGGCTTCAGGCAGTGAATGAGTTTAAATAAAAAGTTTTTGAATCTCGTGTTGGTTGTCTGTGAAAGTTTGATTCTGTACACGTAATATAGACAGAAAACATTTTGGGGTTTAAAGGTCGTCGTGGTTTTAAAAAACTTTTGTGGCTGTTTTTAAAATTAATATTTTTTTTTGTTTTGTTTTGTTTTTGTTTGTTTTTTTGTTTTTGTTTTTTACAAAAAATTGTAAGAAATTCTAAACTAGTTCAGAAACCTGCTTTTTAAACATTAAATCAGGTTTATTAGATCAAAGTTCATCAAACTTTATGTGGTATTTAATTTTTAAAAAATATTCATACAAACTCGTCCAAATGACAAAAATGATAAACTGAATTATAAAATAAATCTGATTTTTTTCAGAAAATGTTTTTTAATTTATCAGTTTATGTAGATAAAAGGTATAAACTGAAATTATTTCTTAAATGGTTTTTATTACACTAAACAGGGTAACTTTAGCAAGCATCATCTTTAAAAAAAAGTAGCATAAATATGACAAAACTCTTTTAAACTTAATTGTAAATTAAAGCTAAAAAATGAACACACGTTTGTACAGATTGCTTTAAAATTATTTAATTTTGTATTTAAATCAGTTTATTTAATTTGAAACAACAAGATATTTTAGGTTTATTTAATTTATTAGAAGTTTCAGATGAGCACAGTGTGCAAATGATCAATTTATATAATCCATATTGTATAAACTTATTTTTACATGATTAAAAACTATGTTAATGAAGCTAATTGGGGATTATTAATGAGAATCATATTGCAAAAGAGAACATTTGAAATCTTTTACAAATAAAACAGGAGAAAGTCTGATTATTTTTTACAACAATGAGCAGAACAGATTTTAAATTCAAATCAAACTTTATTAGCAGCTTCCTTGTTTCTGACCAGTGACGGCTCAGGAAGACGTCGACCAATCACAGATGAGAAGTCCGTTTCCTGTTGTGAAGCTGTGTGAAGATGTTTTTTCTTGGTTCTGATCCGTGACTCTGTTTGTTTGTTCTGCAGGTTTACGCTCCGTCTGCCAGTACAGCCGACTACAACAGGGACTCACCGGGATACCCCTCCTCCAAACCTCCCAGCGCTGGATTCCCCAGCTCCTTCTTCATGCCAGGTACGAGCCCACAGCGGCACGCCGGGTCGGTCCTGATCCAGACTCCCACGATGGAGGCTCTGAAACCAGAACCAGCACACACTGGACTCATGAGTTTTGTTAGTTGTTGCACCAGCAGCAGTTCAGCGTCACACTTTGTTCTTTGTCCTCCATTCATCAGTCGGTCGATAAGACCTCAGAAAACAGAGGACGGTGGCGTCTGGACGGCTCACCTGGTGCAGCAGGTGACCCCCGACTGCCGGCTCGTTTATTAATTAATAACCCGCAGCATGAGTCACTTTCCCGTCTCTGTTCAGCTCAATAAAAAGGATCAAAATGCCCCAAAAATCATCTTTTAAAACCCAAAATCAAACATTCATCAATTAAACTTTCACACAAATGACATGAATGATGCAAACAAACCAACATTGTGTTAAAAATAAAGATTTAAAGAGACATGCACAAAGGAAACACCAGATAAAATAACATTAAATAACGGAATTAAATTAAATTCAATTAAATGTGTGTTATTAACGTTTTCATGGAAAGTTGACGGGCAGAAATAGAACAAGAGAATATTTATAAGAGAATAATTAAATAAAAAAGAAGAAGTCATAAACGAGGCGTTAAATGGACAAAAATGTGCAAATAAGTGAATAAACACAGAAATCAGTGAATTAAATGAGTTCCAAGAAGAGCCATAGATAAATAAAGTCAATTAAATCGATCAGTTCCTCTCTTGAAGAACTCAGACAAATAGATTCAGAAGTTTAATAATAATAGTTTATAAATAAAACTAATACTGATCATTAAAGTAGCTGATAACTGATCGATCCATAATCGATACGACCTGGACAGAACCAACCACTAGACCACAGTACGTACAGAACAAATCAGAGTTTCTGCTCATGAAGGAATCGTCCTGATGGATGTGGACGACAAGAACCAGAGCTCGTGTATTTTTTAATGTCTGCGGCTGTAACGATGAACATCTCAGTCGAGGCTTCAGCTGGACCAGGACGGCTGTTTGTTTGGTCTCAAGCAGAAAATATGAGGGACGTGCGTTTAGACGCGTCTGATTGGTGGAAATCTGGTGGAAACGGTTCATCACTGGTTGGATTTAACGAGCTTCTGGTGGTCGGAGTCAAAGCGTCCAGACGAGTCCAGACTGAGATCAGCTGCAGGTGGAGTCAGTTTGTGATCATGTCGGATTGGTTTGAGCATTAAGAGGCCGATATCGTCCACATATGGGACTTTATCTCCATTAGAAAAACAACAAACAACAACCAAACCCGTCTCCTCTGAGCTTTGACTGTATAAACGTTGATTTCCAAAGTGGCTCAACGGCTTTTTTCTCTATTTTAGTTTAATTCTGTCCTCAGAGTTCCTCTCCGGTCGTTAGTTTAACCCCTAAAATGTCATTTTGTGGCATCAAAGGCGCAAATTTAAACGTCTTTCCCACTAAAATAATCAGTTCCTACCTTTAAATGTCTCCTTCTGTTTTCTTGCTGCAGCTCGAGCACACCAGCTCGCCTCCACCTGGTGTTGTTGGAATAATTCAGCCATGATGGTTTAAATTGGAATTAACTAGGGTTTTTTTGAACTGTAATTTTTAAGTGGTTTGTTCTTTTTTATTTGAGCATAAAACTACAATATTTTTACAGCATTTAAATCGACAAAGTGATCAAACGTTATGTCAATATGTCTGCTCTTATTTTGTAAGAAAGTTGTTTAAAATAATTTTTGGGGTTAATTATAGATAATGTCTGAAAAAAAGTATTAATTGACATATTAATTGTTAAAATAACACAAAAAACAGGCACAGAACTGTAAATAACGTCCACCACAATGTGTAGTTTTACAAATGGTAAAAGATTCTTTCATGTCAAAATTAAATAATTTTTTTTACTGTATTTAAAATAAAAAATTTTATCAATAGTTTACAAATATTTGCCATGATGTGAAAGAAAAATATTATTTAAAAGTTTAATGTTTTTTTAAAGACCTTTTTTGGAGTAAATTACACATAATTTATCATTAAATTACAGGAAAAATGTTAATTGTTTTAAAAAAAAAAAGGCACAAAATGTGAAAGAAAATATTTTAAAACTTTTACGTCATTTTAAAGATTTTTTTAAAAATTAAATTGCTGATAATATCTAATAAAATCACAGGAAAAGAAGTAATAATTGACATGTTAATTATTAAAATAAATAATGTCCACCAAAGTTTGTAGATTTATGAATAGTAATAGATTGTTTTACATTAAAATTACAAAGTTTAGTTCTGTATTTAAAACAATAGCAGTACTTAACATACATTTTCCATAATGAAAGAACAACACGTTGCATAATGACTGAAAACTTCCTCAAACTAACACAGGATCAGTTCCTCAGGGTCGCTGCAGGTTGCAGGTCTAAACATTGATCCAGGCTGTTGAGAGTTTATTTTAGACGTCATTTATCGTCCAGCAGCGAGTTAACGAAGTGAAAACGTGACTTTGAGCAGCAGGAGAGTTTAACGTGCCTCCAGACTGAATGAAACGTGAACTCACGCCTTGTTTTTAGGACAAAAATCAGAGTTTTTGGATCCTGTAGACCAGTTTAAAATAGAAATACTAGAAATATTTCCAGTACAGTTTAAACATCTTCCTCCAGATTCTTTTTTCATCATAGAGTCCAAAATACAAACATCTCCAGTTGACCTGAAGCAGCAGCAGCAGGTCGGACGTCTCCTGAATGAGGCTCGATTACGACGACGCTGATGTGAAACCAGGAGACACATCTTCACATCCACATATACATTAATATATTTATATTTATTTATACCATATGATGGAAAAACGCCTCCATCGTGAACTCACTGCTGACTGGGAGCTTTTCCACATGATGGCGGCAGCAGCAGGTGACGACAAACACGATGATAAATGAGAAAAACTGTATCAGCGAGCCAAACGGTTTAAGTTTAACCAGATGTTGAGCGGCTTTAGCTAACAGCTTTATGACATAAAGGCAACAATAAACATGACGGCTGGTTGAAATCAGCAAATAATATTTAATCTGTTTGTCCAGTTTAACAGATTCTGACTCAACAACATGATGAGAAATAACAAGAAAAGTTCAGGTTTTTATCTTTAATCGTTCCTCAGACGTCGTCATTCAAACAGCCTTGAATTTTTAAAAATAATTTATCTCAAAAAGTTTTTGATACATGAAGCTAAAACTTCACATCTGTCTTTGTAAACAAATAGATTTTACGCTATAAAAGTTTCAGGCTAATCCGAGCTGGTCGAGCAGAAAAAGATCTGAAAATTTGCGATAAAATCCTCCTTCAATGAACCCACAATGCATCACTCTCCTGTACAACATGTAGTTATCTAGTCAAACCGGTTTTTACTGAATTACCAGCAGAAAAAATCCTCTTTGGTGCAGAAGAGTTTGGTTAAATCTGTGTGTTCGGTACCTTTCTGACCCAACAAAATGCAAAGTTCAGCCAGTTTGTTGTTGTCGTGCTGTCAGGAGGAACTTTTTCTATTGTTTCTGCGTTTTATTTCATTTATAAATGCACAGTTCAGCTCCTCCGTCCCCCAACAGCATCAACAACATCCAACAGGACAACAGACGTATAAAAACGTGTCATTTCAATATTAAAAAAGCTCTTTTTGCCTGTTTCTGGACTGTCTGGGTCCATAATGCCTAACTGGTCCTGGTTCTGATGGTTCTAACGTGTCTCCTCCTGTCCTGTCGGTCAGATGGTCACCACAGCGGCGATCCCTGGAGCAGCAGCAGTAGCAGTATGAGCCAGCAGGGTTACCACGGCAGCATGCTGGCGGGCGGGAACTCGGCCCACAGCTCCGCCCAGAGCTCCTCCTACTGCGGGATCCACCCCCACGACAGACTGGTGAGCTCGGCCGTCAGTCAGCGCTTCCAGGAAGTCCGTCCAGAGATCACGTTTATTCTGCAACGTTAAAAACATAAACATTTAATTTTTTTTATTTAACAGATGGTAATTTAGGCTGTTTTGTTTTACCAGAAAATTTCAGTATTTTTAACATTTTTTTATGTATGTTATTTTAAACATTTTCCTTGATTGATTAACCAGAAAATATCCAGTTAAATCACAAAAAGAAGCCCAGAGAAGGAGAATATTTTGCTTTACGTTTAATCTTAAAATGACATTTTATTTTTTACAGTATTTAAATCAGGAAAAAACTGTTATTGTTTTACTGATATTTGGCATCATTTTAAAGACAAATTGTGAATATTTGGAATTGAAAAACTATGCATAGGTTGTTTCTATATATATATATATATTTTTTTTTTTTTTCTGTTTTGTTAAATTACTTATAGTATTTAGTTGAATCACAGAACCAAAGTTAAAAAAGTAATAAGAACAAAATATAATTTAAAAAAAAAAAAAAGAAATAGGCCTAAACTGAAACAAAATGTCAATATAAAAAAAATAACATTTTAGAAATGCTAATTTAAAAAAAAAACTACATTATGCAAATCAGCAACTCTCATTGTTTTATACATATTTGTCGTTATTTTAAGGAAAAAATGTGTATATTTTTTATATGCTTTTTTTTTTTTAAGCCCAAACTGTACCAAAAAAATGTCTACATAGGGAGAAAAAAAGAAAGTATGTTTACGATGTTGGTAAAATGTTCTTTTATGTTGGCGTTAAAAAAACAGCAACAATATATTTATTTTATTTTTTACACTGTTTAAATCAGCAACTCTCATTAATTTACAGATAATAGGTACATGGTGTATATTTATCTGTATATTTATTCTATTAGTTATAGTGAGATATGACACATTTTTATTTCCTGTTTTTGTAGATTTACTGATATCTCATAAAACCTAAAGCTTGGACTCTTTCTTGTATCGTATAGTGTAAATGTTTACATGAATACATGAAGGGTACTCGCATGTTTCGACCTTCACTACTTTTTTCTATTTTAATGATATTTTCTACTCTGGACGTTCAAAATAGGAACTCAAAGTCCTTTTTTTTTGTCCATTCTTAAGCTTTTAACTGCGTTCCTACGAGATAACAGATAAAACTACTGAGTCGACCTTTGGATTAGACTTTAACTCCATTTATATATTTAAAAGCATCACGGTACCTTGTTCAGGTGTCTCTGACGTCACTGTTGGTCTGAAACAGCCCTAAAATCCTCAATCAGAGTCAAAACCTTAAACCGTGTCCTTGTTAAATAAAGTGACAACAACCAGGAAACGCTGAGTCATTCCTGGCCAGTCGACGTCAGGATTTCTTGGACACCAAAAACCACATGGAAACAACAGCAAAGCCACAAGTAACTGAAGCTGTGCTAATTAACATTAAAACGACGGCTTCGGTCGCGGCTCTAGAAGCAACAAACACCAGCTGAATCTATCACAAGTGACGAACATATTAAAGAGTCGCTGGCTCGGCGCCGGATCAACTCAACATGCCGAGTTGTTTTAATTATCTCCAATTGGCTCGATTGTGTTTTGCTGTGTGTGTCCTTACTGGAAGTTCCCGTTCTCACATCTGGACACATGATATACTTTAATACTCATATGTGAAACCGTAAATCTGTCAGACGTCAGATGAGGAATCCTTCAAAATAAAAGCAGCTCCAACACGTTTTGAATGTCCGTGTCTCCGCAGAGTTACCCGTCGCACTCGTCTGCGGACATCAGCTCCAGCCTTCCTCCCATGTCCAGCTTCCACAGAGGGGCGAGCGGCAGCGGCGGAGGGGGCGGGGCCAATCACTACAGCACCGCCTCCTGCACCGCCCCCACCAACGGCACAGACAGCATCATGGGTAAGAAGCTAACGGCGTCCGCAGTTAGCCGCTGCTGGTCATTTTGCATGTTGGTTTGGTTGTTTTTATGCAACACGTGTGAGCTACTGGACTTTGAATTTCCTCTGGGGACCAATGAACGATCTATTGGTCTATGTTTGCATTAAAAAAGGATTAATTGAAAATAAAAGAGCATCCACTTTGGTTGTGACGCTCCAAATTTGTAGAACGGGTCGTTTGTCTCCATCGTGGGAATAAAATGCATTATGATCCGATTTTAAATGGACGTTCATGCTCTCCAGAGGATGTGTTTCTGTAGTGACACCATGAAGTTGAATGTTTTACCACCTGTTGGATGGATTGTCGTGGAATTTGGTTTGTTTTTGGGTTTTATAAAATATCCTTTTTTTTTGTTTGGTTTGTGGTCAAACTGACGCCAGCACTTTGGGTTCAATGCTAATGTTAGCATTGTAGCATACATGCTAACACAAAGTATTGATTTTACTTTGATGTCCGTGAACCGGTGTACTTTCAGAGCTGTAGACTTCACACTCCAGACTTGACTCGGACTCGACTCCTGACTTGGACCCGGACCGTGAGACCGGACTTACCGACTTGACCTTAAAAGTAAAACCACTTCCTGACCTGATAAACTCACCAACCTGAGAGACTTGCAGCTTGACTTTAGAACCGAGACTGACCTAAACTTGACTTTAACTTGACTTTATACTTAAAAAAAAACAAAAACAAAAACTTCAAACGCTCTGCTGTGGGTCAACTTGAACTGTTCTAGTTGTGGTTCTTCTGGTTATTTTTTTATTTATCTTGAAGTGGTGGTTTTAGACACATTTGTTGTCGTCTGTGTTGTGACTGTGGAGGAATCTTCAGATGTTCCACTCAAATTTCGTAATTCGAATAATCATAAATTTGTCTGAAATGTGCAAAACTAAAGCACAATATCGACTCTATCCAGTCTCACAGAGGACTGTTCTCATGAATTGCTTCCATTTTATTTCTGCATCAAGTAATTAACTCACAGAAAACTTCAGACAAAGCACTAATATTCCATTATTGAAGTGTAAAAGTGCAAACAACAATCATCTTTATCATTGATTGATTGTTTATTTTACGCCAGATAAAGTTAGATCATCTGGCCAACAGTCAACAACAAAAGGATGTTGAGTTTACTGCCATTTAAAACTAGAAATTTGAGGCATTGTTGCTCATAAAAGGACATTTTATCAATTACATAGTCAATTAAATAAACTAATATGTTGGCTGGTTGGTTTCTGGATATCTGGAGAAATAATAAAACTACAGTTGGAGTCAGTAGGGACTCACAAGATTTCTTCCATAGACTGTACATAAAAGACGGATGCAGCCTCCTGATCTAAAGTGATTTAAACCTGCATTCCTTCTAGCGGCCAGCAGGGGGCGACTACTGATTGTATAGAAGTCTATGAGAAGATGACCCGACTTTTAAGTTGGTCTATTGCTTCAGAAAGCATTTCTTAAATAAACTTATGGTCTCAGTTGCTGGTTTCAAGACTTTTTGAGCACAGCACGATGTTCATTTAGTAAATTATGATCGAATTTAGAGAAAACTAGACGACAAAGCAGGATGTGTTTTAGTGGGTTTGTTTTCAAGTTTTAAGTCAAATTTGACCCTTTTTGAAGCAGCCAAATTCCAAACTCAAGGCTTTTAAATGGTATCAACAAACCAACGGGTGACTCGATCCATCGTTTAGTTCGATAAGATAAAAAAAAAAACTTTATTGATCCCTGGTTGGGTTACAGCAGCTGCTTACAGACGAGGCCTTGAGCAGGACAAGAAATACAAAAGGGCAGCAAGGCTAAAAATACAAGACATAACAAAGACAATGTACAAGAAATGATGAATTCCCATATGGGTACGTGTGTTTTTGCTTTAGCTTTTCAACGTACGCCAACTTTTCCATCTCAGCCAAGCCTCAAAACTTGTGTTATTTCTAAATTTTTACCATTTTATCTGCATTTCTTTTACACGTTCCAAGCGGTAGATGGAAAACCAAACATGTGATTAACAGGTATTCCTTATTCCCTCGACCACATTTTTATTTACGGCCACACAATCAGTTGCTCCCCCCACAGCTGGAATCAGACTGGGATGATTTAAACCACTTAAACACTGAAGCTCTTTGTTTTCGAAGACAGGCAGTCGAAAACAGAAGATAACCGAACTGAGAAAACACTTGTCCTCCATTTTGGCTCGACCTTGACATCAGCGACACACACAAACACACACAAACACACACACAAACACACACACACACACACACACACACTCAAAAGCACACACACAAACACACACACACACACAGCATGCCATATGGACCCCTCGCTTTGAGTCCCGTAGAACAAATACGACGGCAATAAGAACCAGATTTGAAGTTTGTTTTCATGGGAAGACATCTCCAACATTCCTCGGAGATATCACACACAACACACACACACACACACACACACACACACGAGTGTAAACACAAGATGAAGCTAATAAAAAACATGACGCTGTTGTTTAAACGTAAGCATATGACACACATGTGCGCGCTCAATGAACGCCGAGTGTTTGCAGACGCTCCTCGGCATCGGTCTGATCTCGCACCGGCAAACAAGCGACTTCTCCTTAAAGGGAACGGGAGCTGTGGTCACCGGAGTCGCGTTCAACACCAACAACAGACCAGAACCTTCTCCTGCAGGTTCTACCGTCATCGTGTTTGCATTCAGTCGTGTTGCCACGATGCAGTTTTAAGCACATTTTGAAGCGTCGCGTTAAACAGAAACAGGTTTTAGAAACTTGCAAAAGAGTCTCGAACAACTTTTAACGCTTAAAAACACGACTGATCTGCTGTTTCCGCTCCTTTTGTTCGTCTTCAGCACCATCGATTCCAGATGGCACCAAAGTATACCTTCAAACAACTCCTAGAGACTTCCAACCAGTTTTCTCTTGCTGTTGATAAAAGTTGAGTTTCGTGCAACAACTTGCTCCAACTCCATCTTTGGTGCACTTGCAGCAGCTCCACCTCGATTAAACTCCTGCAGAGGATTGTGGGTCAAAGTGTCCGACGAAGAGGCTGCAAACTGTAAAATCTGACCAGATGTAGTCGGACATCCGGGACTTTTTTGGCTTCTTCTGCTCTGTTTTTCATCTTCCAAACACACCAACAAGCCTCGTTTGTTTGCTCCGAAGCAGTCGATGGAGAACAAGCGTGATTCGCATTTTCTTTTTCGCAAGTTTGCTTCAAATTGGCTTTACAATTATGAGGAAACATGGCGAGTCTTTAGCATTAAGACGGAAGATTTATATGCTGAAAGAGAAAGAAACCTGCATGTTGGCATCTCTGAGGTGTTTCTTTGTCAGAAGTTGGTGCAACACTCCTTAAAGTTGCCCGTTTAAAGGGACGACGATCGATTTTTAGCAACAAAATGCTCAAAACCGACCTCCATCTTGGTCATACATTCCATTGAACACAATTGGTGGGAAGCCGGTGAGGGATCATTTCCTTGTTGCTGCCCCGGTGTCTCTTCTTTTTCTTCTGGGGTACAAAGTGTGTTTAAACTAAAACAAGCGACTTATTGTGCTCTTACAGCTCGATAAAGATCTTCTGTTACGTGTTCTTTACTCATTAAAGCGGCTTCAACAACCAGAACACACTGTAAACAATGAGCAGGACACAACAACTGGACATCAAATGCTCAAAACTAAAAACCGGTTTCACAATAATTTGATTTAGAAATTAGATTTTTTTCTCTCCTTTGAAGAGGCGATCGACCGAAAACGAAGTCGGTTCCCGAATGAGCTCCTCCTTTGCGGCTATAAGCTCTCGTTTATGAAAAAAAAAAAAAAGAAGATTTTCTCCTGCATATGTTCTAAATTATGCATCGAGCGAAGGATCCGTGCATGCAGCAGTAATCCCCTGGATGGTTTACTAGGCCAGTGGTGTGGCATGAGTGAGACATGAGGCTTTAACCCCAAAACATATGCCGCCTGCCTGCCTGCCTGCCGTCTGTCTGTCTACCTGTCTGTCTGTCTGTCTGTCTGCCTTCTTTCTAGCAGCTTAAAGAAGTCGAGTCCTGCCAATCTCTGTAATGGATTCATTTGCCGTGAAAGGATGTGTGCTGTGTGTGTTTTTTAAAAAAATTTTTCATGTGTCTGTGCGAGCGTAAACTTTCCATCTGGGATCTGCTATCAGGAGAGATGAGCTGCGAGCATGTCAGAGNGTGTGTGTGTGTGTGTGTGTGTGTGTGTGTGTGTGTGTGTGTGTGTGTGTGTGTGTGGGCGCTCATCTGGTCCTGTGAGGTCACTTCCTTCCTCTCCTGGCCTCGGCGGCCCTCTGAAGTGTGTGAAACAGATTTTGGGTTGTATTTAAAGTCCGCACAAACACATGCTGTCAGAGCCTTAAAATGCGACGAGATGTTGACGTCGGCTCTCGTTAAAAAAAAAAAGCCTGTTTCTGGTTCTTGTCACATTATTTGGCGTTGACGGGGGAAACGTCCGGTCGTGCCACCATTTCGAAACACAAAGACCAAAGAAAATCCCCCCCAAAGAGCTTTAACAAAGAATTCAACTGCGGTAAAACTTCGATAGGATTCGCTTTAGACGGAAACCGCCTCGACAGTGTTGACCTTTGAGGTAGCAGAGCCGAGCAGGAAGCAGCTATATGAGCTTTTTCTTGCCATTTAGGAGAAACTGTTCCTCCAATTGTTGTGGACAAGTAAGTATTCACACTCCTTAAGAGTCAAAGAAGAGCTTCAAAGAAACTTTTGAGGAACCAACGCAGCAGAGATTGATCAAGGAACTCCTCAGAAAGGTCTTCAAAGAACCATTTTTGGGGGGTTTAGGGTTCCATTGAACTGCCCTCAAACAATAGTGTACATGGTCCTTTTTGGGAATTTAGCTCATTATAGACCTTTGGATTACTTTGTAGGCTTCTTCACCTTTGTCACGGTGGAGGAACCTCTTCAGAGAACCATTTTTGGGTTTTTGGTTTAGGGTTCCATTGAACTCATTATTACACCAAGAAGAACCACATAGAAGGTCTTTAAAGAAGTGTTTCGTTGGTTTAAGGTTCCAGTGAACTCATAATTCCTCCCAAACCTTAAACAAGAACTTCGAGGAACCTTTTGGGATCCTCACCATTGCGGCTGTGGAGGAACCTTTTGAGTTCATAATGGTTTCTTGAGGAACCAATGCAGCAGAGATTGTTCAAGTAACTTCTTAAAAATGTCATTGAAGAACCAGATTGGGTGGTTTGGGGTTCCCTTGAACTCAATATTAGGGTTTTTTTTTTTTTTTCCCAATGAGGAGCAACCTTTTGGAGCTCCTTGAAGAACCAATACAGCAGAGGAACCCCCATACAAGGTTTATAAAGAAGTGTTTCGTGGGTTTAAGGTTCCATTGAACTCATTGTTCTTCCCAAACATAAGAAGAAAAAAAACCCTAAACAAGAACTTTAAGGGAACCTTTTGGGATCCTCAACATTGGTGCTGGTATGGAGATGAAGGTAAAAATGAGGTCTTTCATGTGCTCGAAGTTGACCCACAATCCACCTTATAAAGTTTTCTCTTTAAAACAATTAAACCGTGATCACACATCCATTGTCCTACTGTTTAACTATTAAGACTTTGACATATCCCATAATATTGGTGCTCAACCTCAACGGTGGTCACAAGCTGAACGAAAACAGGATTTGGTCTTCAGATTTCAACACCTGGAGCCGATTGAAAACTGATGTGGTTGCAGTTTTTAAACAAAACTCAAATGTGTTCTTCAACCTTGAAAATTTCATGTGTCCATTTTCTGTACCTGTAACTTGGAAAGTATTCGTAGCATAAAGGTAAAACTTTGCATTGCTTCATGACATGTATTAACGGTATCAGAATTACCCAAGAGAGAACAAATAAAAGACTAAAAACCAAACGACGACGGAGACAAATTAATCCACGAAAGCGGGAGAGTCTCATTTCTCTCGCTCTCCATACCGGAGGTGTAATTTCCACTTCTAATGAACATGTTTTGCCGGTTTAAGTGTGGAACGGATGCGCTGAATAATTAAATATGTAGTTAACAACATCCTTATTTACCAGAATCCGTCCTTTTCCTGTGTGTTTGTGTGTGTGCTACAGCTAACCGAGCGCAGAGCGGAGCAGCCAGCAGCTCCCAGACAGGAGACGCCTTAGGGAAAGCACTCGCATCGGTAACTACAGCGCTCCTTTCTTATCTTCCCCACGCTCTGTTCAAGGCTTTCTGAGGCTGTTGGAATGTATGTTTCTGCAGCTTTGCCTTCGCCGTTCTGACTCTGCGTCTCTTTCGTTTGCAGATCTACTCTCCGGACCACACGAACAACAGCTTCTCGTCCAATCCGTCCACCCCAGTCGGCTCGCCGCCTTCCCTCACAGGTAACGACGGCGTCCGGCCAGAACACGCCGGACAACGGTGTTGGACAGAAGGAGCAGAGCTGACTCGGGACTACAGAAACTGATCATGACTTGAACGATCTGAGACCTGACTTGAACTTGGACCTGTGACCCAGACCCGTGACTCTACATGACATTGGTTTGAATGACCTATGACTTGGACTTGAGTGACAGAAATGACGACTTGAGATTTGACTTGGTCTTGTTTCACATTACTTGAGACTTGAACTTGACTTAAAGGGCTTAAGACTCGACTAGAACTTGTGTTAACTGACACAAGACTCTACATGACATTGGTTTGAACGACTTGAGACTTGGACTGGAGACAGAGGTGCGTAAATCGCAGAAATGAGGACTCGAGATCTGACATGGTCTTGTTTCAAATGACTTAAGACTTGAACTTGACTGAAAGGGCTTAAGACTTGATGTGGGCTTGTTTTAAAGCACTTGAGACTTGACTTGAACGTGCTTTAAATGACCTGTGACTACATGACGTTGGTTTGAATGACTTGAGACGTCGCATCAACTTATTTTGAATGACTTGAGACTAGACTTGACCTAACTGACCTTAGAATTGACTTGAATTCATCTGAAATGAAATAAGACTTGACTTGAACTTGTTTTAAATGAAATGACACTCTACATGACCTTGGGTTGAATGACTTGAGACTTGGATTGGAGACAGAAGTGCTTAATAAGAAGAACTTAATCCTTTTCTTCGATGACTTGAGCCTCGAAGTGATCAGAAATACCTCGACTGGAACCCTTTACAAATAACTTGCAAACTGACTTGACCCTCTTCTAAAAAGACAGAACTTCTGATTTGAACTTCTGTTACGTGGCTTAACAAGTCATAATCCAAAATTACTCTTGACTGGACTTGGATTAGTTCAGATGACCTAAGAACTAACTTCTTCTAACTCACTTGAGATTTGACTCGAACTTGTTTCTAATGACTCGCAGCTTACCTTGAGCTCATTTAATCTACAACAACTTTTAACTCGTTGACTCGAGAATTAAGTTGAACTTTCTTCAAATCAGTTGAGTCCTAACTTGAACTAGAATGACTCGTGACTCAGCCCAGACTTTGGACAGACCCAGTTTCAAATGACTCGTGACTTGATCTTTGGAGCTCTACCGTAATCAAACGATTTTCTAATTGTCGTGAAGTTTTAAACTTCTTTCCACGACTCAGACGGTTTAAAATGACTTTCGACTTGATGATTCGAGTTCAACTTTTTTCGACTTGAACTTCAACGACTTGACTTTGGAGATGACTTGAGACCATTTTTTTAAATGAGTTGTAACTTTATTTGGATCTTTTTAAAATCACATTATACTTGAATTTGATCATTTTTCACAGGATTTGACTTGTTCTTTATGAAAACGCTACAACGACTTCTGACTTGGACTCGTTTTAAATGAGCTGAGCTTAAATTTTACGATTTTTTTTTTCAAATTTGAGACTCAACTTGAACTTGTTTGAAATGACCTGTGACTCTACATGACGTTGTTTTGAATGACTTGAGACTTGACTTGACCCAACTGACCTTAGAGTCGACTTGAACTCATCTAAAATGAGCTTACTTGACTAAAACTTGTTTCAAATGACCTGAGACTTGACATTAACTTGCCTGAAGTGATTTGAGACTTGATTTGTCTAAAATGATCTTAGACTTGACTTGAACTTGTGTAAAATTACCTGAAACTTTACTTGAGCTTCTTCAGAATGACTTTTGAAAGACTTGACCAAGTTTCACACCGTTTAAAATCATTTTCGAGCATCGAGTTCAACTTTTTTCGACTTGAACTTCAACGACTTGACTTTGGAGATGACTTAAGACTCGACTTGACGTTGTTTCAAATGACTTGAAACATGACTTGACCCTTTTTTAAATAATCTAACTTTATTTGCATCTTTCTTAAATCACATTAGACTTGAATTTATTCTTTATGAAAACGCTGCAACGACTTCTGACTTGGACTAGTTGTAAATGAGCTGAGCTTAAATTTATCAAATTTGAAGACTCGACTTGAACTTGTCCAGACTAGAGACTTGAATGAGACTAATTACAAATGACTTTTGACTTTATTTGAACCATTTCTTTTGACCTCGACCTTTTTACTTAAACGAACTAAAACAAACAAGGACTTTAACTAAAACATTTTATTTAATTTCTATTTAAATTCGGTTTCTTATCAGACGTTCCATCGCTCGGTGTAAAAACCAAAACCATAAAGCCGCATTAATAACCGCTGCATCTCCCCTCCGCTCCCCCTTCTCCTCCTCTTGTTCCCACCAATTACTCCTCCTCTCGGCGGATGCTGTAAACTCCGGCCGCCCCTTAAAGTGAAAAATGACTTTTCCTAATAATAGTTGTGTCGAATTTGTCTCTAATTGTCGCCGCTACACACACCGTTTGATATTTTCTCCGCCGCGCCTCGTGACTGATAGCTTTAATTACGAGCACCACTTCGACAAATCGTTCACAAAACCTAGCGGCTCCGCAAACACCGGCCCCCTCCTCCTCGTCATTATGGCTGCCTGGGATATTGCCTGCGAAACCATAATTGGTGTTTATCATTGTGTCAGAGTTACTCCACTTTTTACAAATTAGAAATGAAGCCTATTAGAGCAAACTACATGCAAATTGATATCCAAGGCTAATTCTGCGAGGGTGTTTTACAGCGTCGGACTCGGATTAATTTACCCCGCCGTTTAATACATATATTTGTATTTGCACATGAATGTACCCAGGTGATTATTCATTAATTAGCATATGGAAATGAGCATGTAATATGAATAAAAAGGAGAGGGGAGAGAAAAGACTGCGAGACAAAATGGGAAGACAATGAAAAAGAGAAACATGTGCTAATGAGATGAGATCAGAGTTACAAGGAAGAGATCAGCGTCGAGGGCGGAGATGAGGAGGGAGGGGATGGAGGGTAAATAGAGGAGGGCAGATTCACCTGTCTGGGCAGGTTCAGACAGGATCATAACCAATCAGCTGGTTTAGATGTGGCTTGGGGTTTTCAAACTGGTGCTTATTTATTGAAAAACTAAATTTTTATTGGATTTGCTGATCATTCTATACATGCAGGTTATATGTCCCTGCAGTTATGACTTCCCATTCGTTCAAGGCTAATTCATGCTTTCCACATGTTTGTAAGAGTTTTAATTTATCATTAGAAGAGACGTAATCGCCTCCTGAATCTGAAGTGCTTTGATCAGTCCATGCCCTAAACACAGTAGGAAGTTCTCCAGAAATCCTGTGCTATTATCTGTAGTACCCACATTTATAATTCATAATTGGAAGACACGTAATCGCAGTAGTTGCTTCTAGGGTGGCTGTGGTTCAGGTGGTAGAGTGGGTTGTCCACTAACTACAAGGTTGGTGGTTCCATCCCCCGCCGCTCCACAGTCGAAGTGTCCTTGGGCAAGAACCCTTTTGGGCCCTGAACCCAAAAGTTGCTCCCAATGGCAGGCAGCACCTTGCATGGCAGCTCTGTCACCATTGGTGTATCAAATGTATGTCACTTTGGATGAAAGTGTCTGCTAAATGAAATTGTAATTGGCCTTTGGAGGCTCTTCGATTTGTACCTGCCCAAACTCATTCGGAAGTTCTAAATTCTTCTCCAGAAATCCTGTGCTGCGTCCACCCCATTGGCCCGGCACCTGCAGTCCAGATCTGAATCCGTAGACCGCAACGGAAATTTCGTCATCCACCCCAGTCCATAAGCGTCTGAGCCCAAAAACAGACTGTTTGCATTGACAGAGCGCCTACCAGGAGGCCAGGAAAACAAATGGTGCCGAAAACAAATATTTGCTTCTAGGAGACATTCTGCCAGGAGCTTCTCTGTCATCCACATATTTATAATTCATCATTTGACGAGACAGAATCGAAGTAGTTGTTTTCGAACTTCGGAGGCACTTTTGATTTGTACATGGCCAAACTTATTTGGAAGTTCTAAATTCTCCAGAAGTCCTGTGCTACGTCTACCCAATTGGCTCCGCATCTGCAGTCCATGTCCGCATCCTCCACCCTCAAGGGTAACACAGTTTTTGTCATCCTCCCAAGTCCACAAAGCCTAAAATTTCCGATTGCACAGACAGTCCGCGCTGCAAGCACATGAGCTGCTCGTATTTCTAATTCATCATGAGAAGAGACGTAATCGCAGTCGTTGCTTCTGGACTTTGGAGGTACATCGATTTGTACACGCCCAGAGCACAGTGGGAAGTTCTAAATTCTCCAGAAATCCTGTGTTAAGTCCATCCGCTGTCCTCGCTACTCTTCAGGAATAATAATGGAAACCAAGGGTATACGTAGTCAGGAGTCTGCGGTGCAAACACAACTTTTGACCCAACTTGGTGAACTTACTGTCCTATTAGCAAACAGGGCTAATGGGAGTAGCTAGCAGGTAGAAAGCTCACAAGCATGAGGATCTTTTATCTCTCTTCAGTGAATCTTTATTGAATAATGTTGTATAGTACATATTTGAAACTCTGTCAGGGACTGTAAAAAGAAAAAGAAAACCCCAGCATAGTTCTGACTGGCTGACCAGCATGCTAGCATGTCAGCAGTTAGCTTGTAAGCTACAGATGCTCAACAACTGCTCTTTCCTTTGATTAGTCACCGTGTCCCCTCTGAAATCTGTCTAAAAGACCTCCACGCAGCATCTCACCGAGCCTTATATTAATGTAAATCCACTCCGGTCGCCGTCTCGTCGCGCTACCAGCTAATGAAACCTGTCGATTCAGGTGCGACCCTTCAGAGTGACGACCGGCACAAAAGCAGAGACAAACACAGACACAAAGCTTGTTTATTCTGCAGAGGGCCCAATGCTAATCAACCACTTGTACCTTCTCAAAACAAAGGGCCGATATTAGCATTTTTTGCTACGAGATATGAGTCGGTTTGTTTTTGTCTTCCCTTTTCCTCGTCTCTGCGTCTATTATGTCTGAGCACCACGAGTGGATACGATGAGAGTCTCCTTGTGTGTGAAGACGTTTTGTCTGGCGTTCGGCGCTTCACGTCGAGTGGTTTCGTTCTTTGTAAAAGCAAGAGGAGGTTGTCATTTGTTTTTTTTGGGCTCTAATCTACACGCAGACATCCAGTTGTTTTCTGCAGGGGGCTGGAGGACGCTTCAGGTCGCACTAGTCGCACATGTTGGTGCCATCCCAAATGAAAGGATGTCGGTTTGAGGGAAACAAAAGTTGAATCTCCCTTTGACCTTTGGTTGTTCCACGTCTCCTCTCCTAACGATGCCTCCTTGTGTCCTCTCTCCTAGCTGCAAGTTCAGCCGTCTGGTCGAGGAACGGCGGACAGGGAGCGTCGTCGCCGAACTACGAGGCCCCGCTGCACTCTCTGGTAAGATACGTGGCATTTTTAAAGGGTACATTCACCCAAAACCATTTTCAGGTATTTTTGTTTGCTAAAGTTTTATATCTCCTACAAGCTCATCACAGCCCTGCAGAGATGAACATTCTCGTTTATGCTCCCTATACTTTTTCACTGTTGTCTTCAGTACAAACTACTGTACATCCCATTGTGCAGGCAGAAACCGAAAAACCCAAAAAATTTCTTTGCAGCGAGTCAATGGGGGTTTTTCTTTCATTTGGGTGAACTGACATGAAAAAGTTAATATTTGATCCTTGTTGATGCAGTCGGTAAAGATAACGTTGATGTACTCGAACACCAAAATCAGCTTTAAATAGATTTCATATTATTTTGTGGAGAAGCTTTCACACGGATAGAAATTAGATAATGGTAATATCCACAGATACCCATGAGTGTGTTTAAAATATACGTACGTATACAAGATGGAGTAATTGTGTAGGTTAACCAGTGCTTTTATGATTTCCCTGTGGTGAACATGTAAGTCCTTATAAATAACTCACAAATTAATGGTTTCATTTTCAACAAAGGCAATTTTCTGAAACAGACGGACGCTGGAGTTTCTAGCGAATATCTCTCAAACTGTTTCCTTTGAGCCGGTAGACGGTTTTTGTTGAGTCCAGACAAACGTGTGTGTTGGTGGTAATGAAGCAACATGTCACCCGGTGCACCGGTGAGGCTCGCTGATGTGTTTTTAATAGGTTTTGGACAACAGTGGAGCGCCGTGGCTCAGAGGAATCAGATATATCAGGCTTTGGAGACGATACGCAACAATTATGGCGACGATTAGGCAAATGTAGAACATTGCTCACCCTGTGTTGGTAACTCACTTATGTTCTGTGGGATCCTTCTGAAACTTCTAATTAATTGCAGCCACGACTCCGCCTCCACAAATTCCTGTGCGACTAAACTGCATGTTTTGACGGATTATGTTTGCCTGTAATGTAATCCATGTATTTTTGTATTTTGCCACTTGTTTGACATTTTTAGCCAACCAATCAGGTATAAGTTGGCATTGTCACCTTGGTAATCCAGAAAAAGCTTGAAATATGTAGCGAAAGAGTCGTATTTTAACCCAAACCGTGACCTTTTTCCAAACTCCAACCAAGTAATGTTGGTGCCGAACCTTAACTGAACTTCTAACGTGTAAAAATGTCGAACAAAGCACGATATTTTCCGCAACCAAAGTCTTTAGGACGACCGTCCCTCACCGGTCAAAACTGGGAACTTCTTGTCTCAGAGTGACGCTGAAAAACTAGTCCCGCATTTGTAACTTCGAGTCGCATTTGAACCCAAAACAGGACATTTTCAAACTCTTACCAAGCAATATTGGTGCCGAACCTTAACCAAGCTTCTAACGTGTAAAAATGTCTAACAAAACACGACATTATCAGAAACCAAACCAGTAAGGAGTAAAAAACGAAGATGTACAACAAGAGGAAACAAAACCTGATTCTGAGACTTGGTTGGTTGCAGTAGAACATACGTTTGTGGAGACCAGGTTGCAAAAACACACAATCTAAGCATACATTGACTCTGGCGTCCAGCACCTTCGAGTTGTTTTCAAACTGGATTTGTCTTTTAACCCACATATTGAACAAGTCTTTAGGACGACCTTCCCTCACCAGTCAAAACTGGGAACAGCTGAAAAACTAGTATCTGCGTTTGTAACTTCAAGGCACATTTGAACCCAAACCAGGACATTTTTTCGAACTCTAACCAAGTAATTTCGGAGCCAAACCTTCACCAAGCTTCTGACGTGTAAAAATGTCTAACAAAGCGTGATATTTTCTGCAACCAAACCAGAAAGCGAGTGAAAAACAAAAAATAAGAACATCTTGTCTCAGAGGGATCCTGAAAAACGAGTCTTTGCATTTGTAACTTTGAGGCACATTTGAACCAGGATGTGTTTTCGAAGTAATTTCGGAGCCGAACCTTAACCAAGCATCCAACAAGTGTCCAACAAAGCGTGATATTTTCCTAAACCTACCGTAGTTGGTGTACCTAAATCTAACCAGAAAGGGAGTAAAATCAGAAATAACCAACAACAGAAACTCAGTTTTGACGGCTTCTTGTCCAGCAAACTTTGGTCTGCTGGGTAACAATCACCAACCAGCAACCCGACTTTAACGCAAACCTTTAAACCAACCGCCTTTCCCACCACGTCACCGCTCACAAATCACATTCACGGTTTAGTTGTATAGATGTGTAATTTTGCGGAGACGAGGCCAGATGGTATCGGCAACATTTCTCAGATTTCTCGTCGTCTTCTCTGCAGCAAAGTCGTATCGAGGACCGCCTGGAGCGTTTGGACGATGCCATCCACGTACTGCGGAGCCACGCGGTGGGACCGTCGACGGGTATGACCAGCGGCCACGGCGACATGCACAGCCTCATCGGGGCGGCACATACGCACAACGGCGCCATGGGAGCTCTGAGCAGCGGCTACGGGACGGGCCTGCTATCGGCCAACAGACACTCCCTCATGGTAGGTCGATGTTTTAACGCTGCGCAGATGGTCCGGGTGGGTTTTTAAAAGAAAACATGCACCGGCGAGTCCAGAAACGATCGTAAAATACTGGTTAAATAAGACAAGATAAAGGTTTTTGATCCGGATCCAGCGCGACTGAGGGAGTACAGCAATGATTCTTGGAGCTTCAAAGCGCTTCGTGGCACGTTGCTTTAAAACCACGTTTGTAATCAGAGGCAAACGGTGCTTTACCGGGTCGTTTGTCTTGTGGATTGAAATTAACCCTAAAATTAGTCTATATTGTTCATTTCTGACTAATTACCACCTGGAAAACGAGAGCATCTTGAAACAAAAAGTGAATTGTGAACTCAAAAAAAAAAAAAAACAAGCCGGAGAGGAGAGTTTTAAATTAAGAGACGGCGGTAATGTTTTCCACATTCGAGGCTTTTTTAGTCAACTTCAAACAATAAACATAAAGAAGCAAACAGCTGTGTGACATAAGGAGATGTAGGAGGGCGACATTATGAAATACAGCGTGCAGAGTAAACACATCCAGATGCCTCCACATGTTCAGGCAGACCTGCAGCCTGAAACTGTGACTTAGACGAGCTGCTCTCTGACTGGTCCATCAGCGCTAATGACATGTGGAGCGTTTCCATCCTGCAGGTTTCTGACACCAACAACCAAACTCGCATTAGAAACAGACACGTTCGCACTGAGAGAGTTAGCGATCAGTTTGGGTTTATTGCTCAAATGTCACTTGTTAACTTGGCTATTTATTTTTTTCATGGTGGCCACGATCAGGTTCCAGATTCATCAACTGCCCACAAACAGAACAACAACTAAGGATGCAGAGTCAGAGGGAAAATGACCTTCATGGCTTCGCTAAAACTAAATTTCGGGACGTACTTTAGATTATATTTGCCAGTTTTACTTTGTTTTTATAGTAAAACGTGACATTTTGGGGCCTAAACTTAACCAACATGTTGAACAAAGTGAGATATTTTCCTAAACCGAGCCACAGCGTTTCTGTTTTTTTTTGTCTAATCCAAACCAGAAAGAGAATAAAAGTAACAGAAAGAGAAACTAACTGTGAAACTGAAGGTCTTTTCCCTCCACGTCACAGGTGACAGATTACTGATCTCAGCGACTAACTCAGTGTTACTACATATTTCTAGTTGGACGCCGTGTTGTGTGTTTGATCCAGCAGTGTTTTGTTGTGGCTTTAATGAGCGCAGCAGCCTGTAGGGGGCGCCGACTCTGCTCTACTGTACTGTAGTGTACTGTAGTGTACTGTACTATAGTGTACTGTGGTCTAGTGTAGTGTAGCATACTGCAGTGTAGTATATTGTAGCCTAGTGTACTGTAGTGTACGATCGTTACTGTAGTGTGGCGTATTGTACTGTAGCTTAGTGTACTATGGTGTACTGTATTGTTGTGTACTCTGTTACAGTGTACTTTACTGTGCTGTAGCATAGTGTATTGTATTGTAGTGTCTTTTACCGTACTGTACTGTAGTGCAGTGAGCTGTTGTGTACTGTCCTGTAGTGTAGCTTAGTGTACTGTAGTTTACTGTAGTGTAGTTCGGTGTGATGTACTTTAATCTACTATGATGTGATGTAGTACAGTCTCCAGTACTGCACTGTACTATAGTGTAATGTACTGTACTTTACTGTAGTCTAGTGTACCTTACAGTATTGTAGTGTAGTT
>NW_007580236.1:34546-46153 GCF_000690725.1 Stegastes partitus | reverse complement strand
GGTAAAAACCATTCTGAGTATTTAACGTGAAAGGAAAGACTTGAGTCAGCATCAGCAGTTTTCCATTTATTCCACATTTATCTGTTGGCATTCGTCAGAACTTTATTAGTATTTCGTTTCATTCATTAGTGGTTTAATATGACAGCGTGAACAGCGCTTCTGTCTCAACATCTGCTTTAAAAAATACTAAACAAAGAGCAGCGACAATCTGCAGCTGGACTCTGGACTCATGTTGCTCTGCAGGTCCCATCGTCAGAGGTTCTGTTGTAGTCGGTGGGCTGTGCACACGATAGGGAGTAAAGTGTTTTAAATCTCTTAAATATTTTAATTCTAGGTAATTCTCAATGTAAGTGTTTGAAACCACTTTGAAAACAGCCAGAAGGTCGCTCCATACAGATTCTGGGTGATGTTTGTTGTGGAATGACCAAAGTCCTGGAGCTCCAGGACCACTGATGGTGTGTCACTGAGTAAACTCCGTCCAGAGGCTGAGCAGCAGAGTGTCGCTGCCCTGTTGGCAGGAAAAACAACTAAATACAGCAAAGGCACATCCAACAGCGGCCCTGATCCCTTTCTAACCAATGAAACGCAGCAAAGGATACAAAACTAAAACATTCCCCTGCAGACCCTCGGTGGGTCCGAATCCCTTTACAAAGCCACAGACACACACTTTGTTAGTTATTGCACCCAGGTTCAGAACAGAAAGACCCCGTTAGTGTGAAAGTAGTGAAGTTGTGCTTCGGTTAACTCATGTAGCTGCACACACACACACACACACACAGCGCTGCTCGTGTTAATGGAAGACAGGATGTGTGCTCAGCATTAGTACGATCAGTCTCTGATCAACAGGCCCACTGAAGCCTGGACACGGCGGCTGCCAGGTTGGAGCGTTTTCCCTCTTTAAGACCCAGTTACCTCTACAGAACGAGTAGAGAACGCTCAGACAACGTGACGCCTCGGATCATGGAGGAGGGAGGAGCCTCCACCCAAACCCTCTCCGTGGTGACCCGAGGTCGCCAGGTGTGGCCCGTTCAAGTGTTTGCAGGTTGTATAGTGAGCCGGGTCGCCATGTCGTGGCCCCCGTGGTTAGAAGATAAAGGATTCTGCAGCGACATTCTGTTCATCCGCCACCGGTAGGTTCTGCTTAGAAGACGAGTGTGACGTACATTCATACATCCTGTAGCTCCACCACAGTGACGGACAGCGACGTGGAAGACGTAGAGGGCTGGGCTGGGTTGGGCCGGCCCGGCCCGGCCCGGGAAGAAAAATGGCACAAAAATAGGAGTTCCTACTGAAAACTGACTAAGACTCTGGTACACAGTTGGAGCTAAAAGGAACCATGCAGATGTAGAAACATGTGGTACTGCTGCAGCTTCCTGGATCAGTGTTTCAGAGCTCTACCTTCTTGTTCTCCACAGGGGAGACACCTCCAGGACCAGACCAGATCACACGGGTTCAAGGTGAAGCAGGAGGTTAGTGACACACTTCAGACCAGAACCAACAGAACACAGCGTTTGCCTCCACTGGTCATGTTTATATGTGGTTTACTTCGAGCTGCTTATTGTCACAAACGTTAGACAGGAGTTCACTGGATGCACTGGGGACTATTTTCAGCAGCGGATTAACACGTTTAGAGGTGTAGAAGTGACACTGGGCTGTTAGTGTTAGTCGAGCAGGAGGAGCTGATGTCAGGTTTGTACGGAGGCCTGTGAGGGTCACGGTGAGAAGCTGGGGATGGTGGTTTCCTCCCAGTGGGGCCAGTTGGCGTGTTGGTCCAGTTTACTGCTCTGAACGGGACCAACACACCAGCTGGTCCTCGTGGAGGGAGTTCTGAAGCACATTGGAAGAAACATCACCAAAGCTTGTCACCCTGACCCGTAGGGGGCTCCACTGGGTTCTGATGCAGGTGGCAGCATGTCAATTTGAAATAACCAATCAGATTGCACGGCTGGAGCTCGTGTTCAGGTTTGGACTGCTCGTTGAGTTAAGGTGCGTAGAGGAGCCTCTGGTTGGTTAGTGGCTGAACAGATGGGAGTGGGCGGTGGCCTCAGGCTCGCTGACCAATCAGGCGTCTTTCTCAGGTGTGGTGCTGAGCGATGAGGTTCCGCAGCTGCTTGATGACGGTGTCGATGAGCTTCTGCCGGTCTCTGTCCGTCTTCCTGAACTGGGCGAAGACGTTGTTCTTCCTGCTCGTCTCCCTCATCCTGCAGACAGGAAGTCAGAGAGGTCAGTGGTCACGTGATGCAGGAGAACCTAGCTGGGCTTCTGGTTGGTTCTTGGAGATGTTTCACCTTCAACTCATGACACAGCTGAAGAGATCCAGGTGTAGGACTCACGGTGGTTAAACTGCCTGAGGAGGGACGTCAGGACTGTAACAAGTCTGGTTCCGGTCCACACCGTGTCCCTGGTCTGATGGGGAGGTGGCAGTAGGAGGCTGGACTACTGGCATGTCGGGGAGACAAAGTTTGAAAGTTGAGTGGTACGGTCAGGCATTATGGGATGTTTAGTTCATACACAACATCCCATAATGCCTGACTGTACTAAACAATCATCTCCCCAACAGCTCAGCCTCCTACTGCCTCTCAGTCCCCAGTTGCCCTGCCTGGACTTGAACCGTGGATCTTCTCCTCCAGAGCCGGACTCCTTCCACATCTCACCACCGACAGCAGCCTCTGGAGGAGCGAGCAGCTTGTGTTTCTCTGAATGAAGTGACTGCATGCAGCTCTCATGTCAAGTACTTCTTATCTTTTCTTGAGTTACTTGCATGGAGTTGGTGAGACGTGGAAGGAGTCCGGCTCTGAAGGTGGAGGTCCCCGGTTCAAGTCCACGCAGTGCCATTGACCAGCTGACACTTTAGAGCAGGGGGTCCAGTCCTGGTCCTCGAGGGCCACAGTCCTGCATGTTTAAATTTAGATGTTTCCTTCTTCCAACACACCTGATTCCAATGATCAGGATGGTCATCAGGGTTCTGCAGAGCTTGATGATGAGCTGATCATTGGAATCAGGTGTGTTGGAAGAGGGACACCTCTTGGACATGCAGGACTGAGGACCAGGACTGGACCCCCCTGCTGTAGAGGAGTTGTAGGTGGACACAGTTTGACAGGATCGTTGATGTTGAGGTGCTGTAGTGATACAGGAACTAAACCCAGATCACCTCATCAGTCCTGTCAAACTGTGTCCACCTACAACTTCAGGCAGGATGTTTTCTTGGATGTGTTTAGTTCATACAGCCAAGAAGACATCAGCCACACTCAACATCACAACATGCCCACACAAGCAGCTGTTGATCCTCACAGTGGACCAGGACCCAGGCCCGTCTGTGGAGGGTTCCAGTCCAGTGTTAACTTTTAAAAATGACCAAATGCTTTACAGTCATTGAGCAATCAAGCTGGGTCTTCACCAGCCAGAGTGCTAGGCTTTAAGGGAACTACTGGGTCAGAACCAGAACCCCCACAGATCCAGCAACACTCTGAGTAACAGACTGGTCCAGTGAGGATGAAACAACCAAACACCAACACTCACTAGCTACACAGGATGAGTCCCTCCTCAGCAGTTTAACCAACAGTCATACCTGGAGTCATGTGACCATAAACACCTGGACCTCCAGCAGCCAGCCTGAAGGAGAACCAACCAGATGTCCAGATACCTTCTACTGGAGAAAGAGGGTTAACAGGATACAGACAGACATCAGTCAGTAGGTCATGTGATGCATTCAGGAACCAGCATGCACGGGTCCAGACACACAGAACACCACTCTGGAAGTCTGTCACAGTCTCAGCAGGTGTGTCTTTGTGTTTGGTTGCAGAACGCTGGAGATGGACGGATGTCCAGGAGGTTCTGGGCCCAGCAGACCGGACCAGCCCCAGCAGGGTGCTTCCTCCGGGGCAGCGGCAGACCACCGGGCCGGCTCTAATGAACTGTACATGACAATGGAGCAGAGCTCTGCTTGCTGTTAGTGTGTAGAGCAGACTACACTGTGCTCATGCAGGCTGTGTGTTATCAGTGTTTACATCACGCTGCTGTGGTGGTGGATGTGGGTGTTGCCATGGCGATAACTGTTAACATCAATAAACATCATCACCACACCAGTTTGTTTCTATAAATCCCACACGGCTACTGATGAGACAAACAGAACCACTCAGAGACGATACTCACGGCTTCAGCAACCTGCAGGGACAGAACAGAGCCGCTGAGACGAGGACGAAGCTCTGAGGGATGGAGGCTCGCAACAGTTCAACATTACACTGGTTAGCCTAGCTTAGCATTAGGCCTGGAGGAAGGGGGGCAGCTAGGTAGCCTCACTCGTTAACACTTGTCTGGTTTGTTGACTCTAAACTAGTTTTTTTTTAACTTTCTAAAGTGGCTTTTTGAAGCAGATTTACATGTGAGCAGTAACCCTAACCCACCAGCAGCATCAATAACATGAGCAGAGTACAGAGACGTAGCATCGACCACCACACAGCTGCTTCATGAACACCTGCTGCTCACATTTCTGAGGGTTTTCAAGATGTAAAAAACTTTCTACTGAAACCCTTAAACTGTCACTTAAATATAAAACACAGTGAACTTCAGGCTGGATACCGCTAAGCTAGCTGCGTCCAGCGGTTGTATGCTAAGCTAGGCTAACCAGCGTCTCACTCAGAGTTCAGGTCAAAGTTACTATAAATATGCTTTTCGGGGGTACTTGTCCTTCCGTGCATAACTTTTGTTTTTACTCCAGCTTCAGTAAATATGACCTGATGTGTCTGATTGTCTACGTTGACCTGCTTTCACGTGGTGGGTCAGAACCAGTTACAGCTAATGAAACTACAGAGTAAAGCAGGCAGGAGGAGCTTTGTTCTGACTGTTTCTAATGCAGTAAAACTAACCGTTAAGAAGCTATTGATTAAAAATATCACATACTTTTACTTGTGTATTAATCGAGTACATATCTCCAAAGTGTTGAGTGACTCCTGTCATTAATAAAATGTTTCCCAAACTCAGACCTCGAGCTACAAACAATAAAAACCTCCACAAATGTTTGATTTGAAAGTGAGAGACCCATGAAGAAGAATGAATGGATGAGTGAGTGGATGGATGAGTGAATGGTGACTCACTTCTCCAGCAGGGCCAGGGCAGTGTGAGGGTTCACTCTCAGGTATTTACAGGTGGGTCGGCCGTAGTCAGCCAGGTAGGTGGACCAGTCCCACTGGGTGAACAGATCTAGTAACTGGGAGGAGACGGAGCAGCAGGTTAGAGGTTCACGTCTTTCACACCACATTAAAGTGCAGCAGCAGCAGCAGCAGCGCCTCTATAGCTGTACACATTCACAGTATGGAGGAAGCACTAAACACGGTGACGCTATGGATCCTGAGGGCGCTGCTCGATTAAATAAACTCCAGAACCAGAGCAGCGACCCACATTTCAGAGTGTTGCATAACCCGCCGCTGCCCTGCTGAACTCCAGCTCGCACAGATAGCGAGGAGCAGGTCCGGGCAGGAAAGCCTGATCTGCAGACGAAGGCAGAGCCGGAGCCCCAGTGAACTCTGGGTAACACCAAACACTCAGACACAAACCATATGTGAGCGAGGGATGAGAGAGGAGAGCAAAACCACATGTGGGGAAGCAGGCTGGAGATGGAGAGGAGATGATAGATAAGAGCGAAGGAACACAAAGAGGACGGAGAGGATCCACGAGGAGTTTAAACGCTGGAGGTGGAACCAGCTGGACGGTAGGGAAGGTAGTCAACGATAAACCAGAGCGAGTGGCAGCAGGGTGCTCGGTCAACAACAAGGAAGACTTTATCGTTCACAAACTGCTAATATGATCCATACAAACTGAAATAAATCTGCTGTGCTGCTCATTTACATACAGAAACACGGATTTACAGTCAGACCTTGGATAAGAACTGATGACTGATTAAAACATAAAGCTTGATGTGGACCTTACTGGAGCCGGTTTGGTTCTGCTAGATGTCTATATTCTTCTATATGTTTATCTGATTTTATTTATTATTATTGATTGTATTTTTTTCTTTCTGTACTTATTTTGACCGTACTGCTCATTCCCAGAGCCGGAACCAAATTCCCTGAATGTCGTGTACGTACTGGGCCATTAGAGCTGGTTCTGGTTTACGGTTCAGGTTGTTTGTGTGGTTCTACCAGCATCAGCCTGTTGACTAGCTACTGTTGGTTAAAGTACTAGTTACTGACGCAGTGGTTAGATTCAACCAAACAGAGACAATCTGTAAATACCAGTAAATCTAGAAAATGTTCATTAATTAGCTGATTAATCAGAGCGCTACAGTCCGACTGCTTCCTGAAAACAGGACGTGTCCTGAATGTGTTTTGGACGACAAGACCAATGCTTCCTTCCTTCCTTCCTTCCTTTCCTGCCTCCTTGGTCTGATCCCTCCTTCCCCTCTTGTCCTCGACTTCACCTCGGCACAGCGAGCTCTGACCCGATGATCCTCCAGCGGGGCGGTTACATGAAGCACAACATCACCGATACCTGATAATCAGGATCAGGCCTGGAGCTGCTGCTGCCGACCCGTATCGAGGAGCGATCAGAACTTAACAGTGACTGACCCTGAAAGGAAGGAGGGCGGCGGAGCGATAAGCCGAGATGTGATTCAGCCGTTAGATAGCAGATCTCTGATCTGGAATCACCGTCAGGACGTCTTCACTTCTCACCAGAGAACAAAGGAGGAGGAGGAGGAGAGGAGGAGGTGGCAGAGATCAGAGGATAAGGAGCAGATCAGCAGCACACGGGATGGAAGAACGAGACACTAAAATGATCCACATGTGCAGTTTGCAGCCTTATAGATTCTAAATGAGGACATGATGAGAATAAAACGATTCACTGTTTTTATCTGTAGTGGTTTCTAACATGTTGTTCAAACAGCCTGAAAGTGATTCAACAGCAGCATAAGAATTCATTATGTGAAAGTATTTAAATATTTATGATCCACACGTGTTCGATGCTGCACAACGTTCAGACCAATCAGAGATGGTCGCGCTCAGTCGCTTCTAAAAATGTGGGGATTTGACTCAAAACTACAAAAATGAGACAAAAAAACTACAAAAGTTAAACAAAACGACAAAATGGAGACAAAAACCAACAAACGTCCACCAGAGGGTTTACGGGCAGCTTTACAACTCAGCATCTCAAATGACTGGTGTAAATATATCAATATATCAATAAATATCCACATTTAATGCTGTAAAACGTGTGTGAAGTCATTTAAGGTGGACTGATCCTGTGCGATGCAGAGGATTTAAGGTGGACTGATCCTGTGCGATGCAGAGGATTTAAGGTGGACTGATGGAGGACCCGGCTGGTGGAAATGGAAGCGAGCAACGTCTCCACACACACACCTGACCCTGGATTCACCCTGAGCTCTGAGGAGCAGCAGGTCTGAGTTCACCTCCGTCTGAACTCCTCCTCCTCCTCCTCCTCACCTCGCCGTGACCTCCTCCTCCTCCACACAAACACATTATTGCTTCCTGCCATTCTTTTGCGGACCAAAACAAACCGATGCTGCTCTGCTTTCTCCTGACGGTTCTGTCCCTCCATCATCCTCGGCTCCGTCTTCTTTAACCTACTTCTACCAGCGTGGCCCTTTGAACTGGATCTTTAGAAGCTTTACTGGTGTTTTACTGTTTGGTTGAACTGGAAACACAGATAAACAATCTGCATGTTAACAACCAGTGTTTGTTGTTGTTTCTGGTGTTTGGTCAGACTGCGTTTACACAGTAGTACATGTCAAACTCCATGTTTCATCTACAATCTGGTCATGTGTTCTGTTTTACTTTCTTTCTGGACTTTTCCAGGTTGTCTGTGAACTATGCTGGTGTTTCTGCCTCCTCCTCCTCTCTCTGTCCACCTTCATATCCCCTTTCATACTTTCCATCCCTCCGTCCTCAGCTCGCTGTTTAGCAGACTTGTTAATGGTTATTCCGGCTGTGCTGAGGATTTATTTGTTTGGGACCGTGGGGGAATTGCAGTGTTCCTGCTCCTAATGGCCAAACGTCAGGGTCACCCAGGATTCATCATGTTTACACTCCGAGCCGAGGATTATGCAACGCTGCTGCTACGGAGGAGACCGATCTGGACCCAAACACACAGAACCTGGGATCGTTCATCGCTACAGACGAGGACGAAGCTGCTAAAACACCGTCAGCTGTCCCACTCCACCTTCACTCTCAGCTGCCCCTCTGCTGGACCGACAGGCGGCAGGTCAGAGGTCACTAAAGGCTGCAACACTGGACCAAGAAGAGCCGCTGAAGAGGCCACTTCAGCTGTTTACTCACTGCCTCCATCATCCATCCATCATCCATCCATCATCCATCCATCAGTAAAGCTGAACCTATTACATGAAGACTGACTACATTAGAAAACAGCTTTCCACAGAGTGAACGGTGTCAGTTTCTACCAGGTCCAGTGTTCAGACTGAGACACCTGGATGGATGTAGAACTGATCTGGTGTCAGGTTCTAGCAGAACCCAGATGTGTTCTTCCTCCTAAATGTCATGTGTCTATCTGCTGTACTGATGAAGTTCTGAGGCTCAGAAATGATGGAAAAAGTCCATTAAGGTGATCAATCTGGACCCTCCTCTGTGGACTTGAAGGACCTGGAACCAAAGTCCAACGTTCTACTTCCAGCACTTTGATAAATTTGAGTCCTTCAGTCCAAACTGTGAGTTCAAAGTTCAGCAACAGAAGAAGCTTCAGACCATGGTTACCTCTGACATCCATCACCAGACTCTAAATCCTCGTCTCGCTGCCACTCAACACTTTGTGTGTCCGTCTGCAGAGCGTCTAAGGTCAGAAACAGAACCAGACATGTTGGTGGAGGAAAAGCAGGATGGAGCTCCTTGACAGCTGCCAGTCAGCTGTCAGTGAGAGAACACAAAGTGGCTGCAGGTCCAGCAGTCTGTCATGCTTCAGGTGGTTCCTCTACCTGACAGACTCTGCTCAGGGTGAAGAGGTCACGACAACCACTCAAGTGTTTTCTAACAGAGAGAAGGATTGTGTGTGTGGGCCTCAGGGTGGTCTGATGTTTGTCAGTGGGACGGTTTAGAGCATCCACACAGTCGATGATAACCTCCACTGAGAACCTGCCCACATGAAACACTCATCACACGGTGGATTTAGGAATCCAGATCCTCGGAGCATTTTCCTGAAAGTGCAGAAGTTGTTGCTTTTTTAAAGGATTAGTGTCAGACATCCGACTCAGGCTGAGCTACTGATCATGTCCATCATCAGCAGGTCTCCTGATCCTCTGCTCAGCTGACCCAGTGCTGGTTTGGTCCATAAGGAGGTGAAACAATCCTCAAACCGATTTCCTCCATGTTTGTTGAACCACCTGCACACAAACCAGAGAACGTTCACACCAACCAGCCACAAGCTGCAAAGGGATGTAAAGGAACTGTTCCCACCACGTAGGTCAAGATCCATCCATCCATCATCTCTACACCTTCATCCTCACCAGGGTCATGGGGGGCGGAGCCTATCCCAGCTGACTCAGGGTGAAGGCAGGTTCACCTGGACAGGTAACCAGTCTATCACAGAGCTACACTTAGAGACAGACAACCAAGCACACTCACATTCACACCTACGGACAATTTACAATCACCAATTAACCTCAGCATGTTTCTGGACTGTGGGAGGAAGCCGGAGAACCCGGAGAGAACCCACGCTGCACGGGGAGAACATGGAGACTCCACGCAGGAAGATCCCGGGTGTCCTCACCGGGACGCCAACCGGTGACCTTCTAGCTGTGAGGCCACGGTGCTAACCACTGATCCACCTGCAGCGTGATCTGGTTAGAATGAAGCAAACTGAATGTGGGATTTAAACTCAGACTTCTTCAGACCCGTAGCTAGAAACACTTGTGATCGTAGAGGAACAGATAAGTCCTGTAACTCAGTAACTTGATTAGAAGTCGTCTGAAGTGTTGCGTTACTTTTTGCTGAGTCCATCAGAGTTTACAGGTGAAGTCTGTCTGCGACTGGACGCTCCGCTGGTCAGCTTCAGGTCCAGACATTCACGTCAGTCCAACACACAGACCATCCCTCAGCAGGACAACACGACCTCTGGAGCTGCTTTGGAACAACTGGAGGAACATGACAAAGAGCTCCAGACTCTCATCAGATGGAGCAGCTGCAGGAGCACCACCTCAAACCCAGAAGACCTGACGGAACCACTGATCCACTTCCCACAATGCACTCTGCTCTCCTAAGAAACCACAACGATAAGAAGCTGTTTAAACATAACCATCACCAGGTTTCTGCTTCTCATGGCTCCTGAACTGAGCATGGGGGAGGTGTAGCTCTATAAAGAGATGAATTCTAAGTTAGTCTCATCTGTATTTTAAACGGTGCTACTTCATCAGGATCAACTGATTCTGAATTTGCTAAAATCACTCCGTTTGCATGAACCAGACGGTTCTGAGCTTCTCGCTACAACAGAGAGCCGGTGACGGATTCAGTGTTCTGTGGCTGAACTGCAGGCAGTGTTTCCTCTGAGAAGAGAAGAGAGGAAACACATCACAGAGACCAGAGTTTAAAGAAACTATGAAAAGTAAATCGTTCAGTATCTGCAGTCTGAGGAGAGAACATGCTCCAGTGTTTACAGCTTCTGTGGAAACACGCTGGTTCCACGTTTTTACATATTTGTAGAACAATGAATCCAATACATCCAACTTTTTTCCTGGTTTCCATCCTTCTAGGTGACAGAAGACGTCTCTGAGGTTCATCCTGCAGCTGATCAGCGTCGTTTATTTAAACAAGAAGAACAGCTGCTAATTCAGCAAAGCCAAAAACCAGCGATAGCACCGATTTAATGTGCTGCACTGAAGTCCTTCAATGGCAACAGATCAACATTATTTCGCTGCTTGGAGAGCCAGGCGACCAAAAGGCCCAAAACCCTCCACTTAACCTGACGTGAAGCAGAAGAGCAGAACCCGAGAGTCCAGCAGCTCCACAGCGGCTCCCATCTGCTGAGAGCTGAGGTCACATCCAGAGGTTATCAGGCAGCTACTGGCTCTGCAGGATCACAGCCCACCACCAGACTCCCACAGCGGGCCCACGTCAGGGTGGAGCAGCTCCATCTGCAGCAGCGACTGGAGTCAAGCAGCCTGGATGTTCATCAGGCTGCAGCATGATTTACTTTCTGGCTGCAGCGCCAAGAGTGAAATTAAAACCAAAGCTTGTATGTGGAGCTGCCAGCGGCCACAGCACACAACAAACTCTAGTTATTGATCCGCTGGCTCGGCTGATCAGCCTGAGCAGCAGCTGCACGTCACATCTGGAGGTTCAGAGGCTCTGTTCAGGAGGTCAGAGGTCAGCTGGAGAACACCAGAGTTGGTCCAGTTTTACATTTCTACAGCAAATCAACAGACAGAGTCAAACAGCAGCGTTTCTGTGGCTGGTCCTGACCCAGACCATCGAGTCGCTCCATGTTCGGTCCTTCGTCTTCACCCGTTTGGTTAAATACTGAGAGTTCAGCTCACATGTTGTTTCGTTTCCACACATGAGGAGTTCAACAGTTGTTTCTTCTCTACAGTTCCTGGCTGATGCTACACCTGGAGATCTGTGGTCAAGACAAACCACCAACCAGGGTTAAACA
>NW_007580236.1:16101-33015 GCF_000690725.1 Stegastes partitus | reverse complement strand
CTGCTAGCTGAACTCGGAGCTGCTGTCCTTACAGAAGAACCTCTGCCTCTCACCTCTCCTTCCTCGCTGAAGACGGGCGACCTGCTAAAACAGAGAGAGGCTGAAATGGAAAACAAAACGTGGAGGAGAGCTGGTGGTTCATTCAGGGGTCTCTGCTGTCAGTTGGACACTGCACAGACGGAGAGAGGACGGCGAGAGACCTCCACAGTCTGAGGCCGAGTGGAGAGAGAGAGGAGGCGACGGAGAAAACTCCAAAAGAATGATTAGGGAAATATTAGAGGGCTGCAGGAGAAGGAGGTCAGGCGGAGGGTAACTCGACGTTACGGAGGAGGAAGAAGGAGTGAGACGATAAAGCAGCTGAAGTCAGAGGCCTGCTGGGAGCTGCTCTGATAAAGCAAATAAAGACAGAGGACTCCAAAACAAACAGGCTGCAAACACTGCAGCTTTTAGCTGCCTCCATTTACATCCAGGCACTTTTTAGAAAGGCCGATTCAACCCCGGCCACTTTTCTCAAGTCAATTCAGGTCCAGACACTTTCTGGAGGTTAATTCTGGGCCGTGAGTTCATGTTGGGTTCGACTCTGAGAAAGCTGTAGCTGCCACGGTTCCCTTCACAGCTCAGACTCTCCGAGAACACGTTTCAGATTCACTTTAAAGGGTTCAGTCACTTCTCCAGTCAGATCAGTGTTTCAGAGCCACGTTTAAATCACCAGAAAAGACTAAACCTCTCCCTCAAACTCTGACTAATGTACACAGCTTTCCTCATTTCACTTGCAGTGAATCTGAAGTTCCTCTGAAGTTCCTCTGAAGTGTCTCGGTGCTCACATCAACCCTCTGAACCCAAAACCTGCCGGCAGGTTATCATGAAGGGAAACCAACACTTATCAACCAGAAACTGTAAAAACAAAAAGCTTTCTGATGATCTTTGAAGGTGTCACCAGTGAGCTGCAGATCTGTCAGGAAACGAACTAGAGAAGAACAACGAAGGGACACCAAGACCAATCTGAGGACTGGTTCTAGTTCCTTAATGAAAACTGCCTTGGTAGCTTCAGGTGTCTTCTCCTCCATCTTGTCTGGACAAATCCACATGACCAAGAACAACAACTTCAGAAACCTCTGACTGTAGAAGAGCAGTGAACTGGTCCAACATGACACACACTCATTACCTGAACACTCTTCAGCCTGAGTTCAGGATATAACGCCTCCTCCCTGATCTACAGCAGTGATCCGACTTAAACTAAACCAAAGAAACTTTGACTCAACAACGGTCCAGAATGAATCAAATTGACTTCAGACTTTTCCAGAATGACAAGACACATCCAAACTGACTCCGTATTTGTCAAGAGAAACATCTTCACAATGATTCAAAGTGAATCTAGAATGAAGAGGTTCTGATGAAGCCTCCTGACTTTAAGCTCAGGTTTAGATTTAAAGCTAAAACTCTGAAGATGTTTCATGTGTTCAGAGCTGCAGATGAACACCAGCAGCACCGTCACTACATCTGGGCCCTGAAGCTGCTCCTCCAGCTAGCATTTAACTGAGTAACAGAATCTAATCTGCAGGACAGAACCGGCTCCGTCACCCTGCTGCCTCCTCCACAGCCCCCGGAGCAGGAAGCAGTTGTAAGGTGAAGCCGGTGGAGGTCCGCCTCAGGAAGGGGCGTAGCAGCAGCTCGTATCGGCGTCTGACGGAGAGCTCGGCCTGATAACGCAGAACAATGACCTGACCCGGTCAGCACACCCAGCAGCAGCCCGCTGTGCTGCTCAGGTTCGTGTATCTGGGGTTCTGCAACATATTTATTAACCACAGAGACCTCAGATGAACCAGCAGAACTTCTGACCGCTACATGACCGTCGGTCGGAGGAGGAGCCGAAGCTGCCGCCGTCCAATCAGGACACAGAACACATGGAGGCCGCAGCTTCTAATAACGATGAACAAACTGCACCGAGCTGCAAGAATCAACGTTTCCTCTGCAATCAAAGGCGTTTTAATGAAACCGTCCAGTAGGAGGAGACCCAGGAATCCTGAAGCTGTTACGTCAGGTCTGGTACTGAGACTGGAGTCAGTATTAAATCAACTAGAATTTAACTTATTTTTCTTGTCACTTTGAATTATTTTAAAGCATTTTTGCTATTTAATCATCATGACCATTTCTTCTTATTTTTTAAAAAGTATTTGGTCTTTTTTGGTTACTTTGGACAGTTTTTCCGTTTGTATGGTTGTTTTTTTGGGACAAATCTAAAAATGATATTTGGACTCAACAACAAAGAAACTACGGTTTGCATTAAGTGTGAGATGAGGCTGGATTCAAGGGAAAGAAAATCAAGTGACAGAAAGTTAAATATATAAATATGGGAAGTTTTTATCATTCTAGATCATTTTACATAATTATGACCTTTTTTTGTCACTTTGAACAAATCTAAAAAAAAAACAATATTGTGACTCAAAAGTAAAATAACTACCATCACAGTCTGAAGTCAAGTCGAGGTGAAGAACACGAAGAGACCAAGCACATTTCACTGAGCTACCTCAGCTTGAACTTTAAATCAAGTAATGCAGAATAAACACAGCATTAGGCTGCTGCAGCGGTATGAAGTCACCCATCAGAGTAGTGTCTAAGCCTAACCCAGCTCACAGGTTTCATGGTTACCAGAGAGCAGCTTGTTATCGTGCAGCTCTGGGTGAGGCGGTGGGAAGCAGCCCCTGGTTTCACAGTGCAGCTCTGTTGCCGTGACCACCGGCTGACCTGTTGTCACGCCGATAAGGCGGCCACAGACGGGACAGGAAGGTGAGGCAGGGGCCGACAAACACACAAGTGACCTCTCCCACACAAATAACAGCTTAACTCATAAATCTGCGGCGCATATTTTGAGCGGCGGCCGCTTTCTGAGGCTGGCTGCTGCCCGTGTGCAGCGGGCAGGTGTGTGTGCAGCTGAGCAGGTACAGGCTGAGACGCTCCCATCAGATAAGGCTGCTGGGGGTCCGGCTGCTCTCAGCCCGCCTGGCACCGATCCTTATCCACTGACCTCCTGGTGCACTTGGATTGAGACACCAGCAATCACACTTAGAGCAGAAAACACAGAGAAACAGAGGAAGAGACGACGCAGACGAGGAGCTAAGAGCATAAAGACATGAGAATGAGTCCAGGTCCAGGTCCAGGTCCAGGTCCAGGTCCTTGAAGTCCACAGAGGAGGGTCCAGATTGATCACTTTAATGGACTTTTTCCATCATTTCTGAGCCTCAGAACTTCATCAGTACAGCAGATAGACACATGACATTTAGGAGGAAGAACACATCTGGGTTCTGATAGAACCTGACACCAACTGACAAAAACCAAGATCGATTATTTGTAATCAAGAGAGGCTGATAATCAATATTTGGACTTGATACACACTGAAGGTTATAAACTAGCAGCCTGTGAGGGCAGGAAGCCTGTCGTTCATGAGGAGGTTACTTCAGTAATAAGGATTAATGGAAATATTATAGTAGATCATCAGTGGTGACGTTGTGTCATGTCTGATCGATTCATTAAGATCAATACGTTTGATAAGTTCTTCTCTGTTTTCTTAATCTCTCTCATGTCAGATATTTCCCACTAAAATCCAGATCTTAGAGCATTATTAATTACTGTTTTCTGGAAAGTTTAATCTGTGGCTGCCTCCTACTTAGCTGCTAGCCGTTAGCGTAGCATTAGCCACTGTGAAATCAGCAGATGTCTTGATTTGTGTTGTTGTTCTTTGTGCTTCTTGTTCAGTTTCTGCAGGTTGTTTCAAACAAGTCTGTCAGTTGGAGCAGAGAGCTGAAGTTAGTCTGACTTTAGAAACATGCTACACTGCTCCACGTAGCATTAGCTGCAGGCTAGGAGGCACAGCTAACCTCTCGGTGTTAGCAGTAGCCTAGCACCACCAGCAGAGTCAGTTCCAGCTGCTCTGACACCAACAGGTGAACTATTCAGGTGTTTATTAGAACTTAACCTTTAAACAGCTGCTAGCTGGAGCCGCTAAAGTCTGCTAACGTGCTCATCTGTCTCTCTGCGTAAACAATAGCTGTCAGTGATTGGCTGTTAGTCGTGACATGTAGCTGCCAGATAGAGCAGTGGGCGGAGCATCGAGACTGCAGACAGAGAGGAGGCTGCATCAGAGCAAAGTAGAGCATTTATTTTATTTAGTAAAATAATAACAATAATAATAATAATAATAATAAGACATAATGAAACAGACAAACTGGATAAAGTCTAATATCTGCATCGATCTTACCAGCTGCTGTGATTTCTGGACTCTTTTAGTACTTCTGACTATTTTATTTTACAAAGTGAGTTTGCTGTTGCCTGTCTGATAACGTGAACAGAACGTTTGTTTTCTTTGTGCTGTAATTACAAACAGCTGCTACAGACTGTCAGCAGATGTTAACAAAGAATCGGGCTCACGTTCGATCAGTTAAAAACTACCTTAAATGCAGAAACCCAGCCTTTAATATTTACTGTGTGTGCTTGAGCAAGGCTTGTTCATTTGAAGTTGTTGTGAAACCTCACCGGGTCGCAACACGAGGCTTCTTGACTCGTCTATTTCTGCAGCTCTGTTTGGAAACTGACGGAGGACGAGGCCAGCAGGAGGTAAAAGGTGAAGAGAAAGTGAAGGATGAGGAGGAGCCGGGCCGAGGTGAGGACGAGGACAGGACGAGATAGACGAGGGAAATGTGCTACCGTCACATTCCTGAGGCCTGCGGTCATGCCGGACCAGCTGCTGCGAGTCTCACAGGTCGGGTTCAGACCTGAGCTGAACCGGACTGCAGGTCGAACATCGGCCACCGACTGAACCACCTCTGACCCTTCGACTCCTCAGACAGATGAGGAAAGAGGACCGAGATAAATGCAGCGACACAGAGGCAGCGATGGCCAGAGTGCAAAATGTGGACACAGAGGCGGAAATGAGGGCGAAAGTTGAAGCGAGGAGGACGAGATGAATGAGTCCAAAGGAAGATGACAGGAGGAGATGGAGTTCTGGCCAGATTCTGAACTCGCTCAGAGACAAAACAAGACATGAATGTGTGAAAACGGAGCGAGGGATGGCGAGTGAAAGAGTGCAGTCAGGTGAAAGTGATACGGCGAGTCAAACGGACGGACAGGGTGGTCTCGGCCTCCCCCCGGACTCTCCTCAGGAGGCTGACACTTCCCTTCATCCGTCTGACCGCTCACAGAAGGGGGGATGAATAGAGGGGTGAAAGAGCGGGATGAGCCGAGAAGAAAGGCCGAAGGGAGGATGAGCAGCAGACGGACATCTAAATGCTCGCCCGCCGATCTATTGGGAGAGACGCACAAACAAAAACACGATGCAGACAGTTTACAGCAACACACTTGCTGCTGCGCGCAAACTTTCGGGCGTGGAAACCGGGATGTGTCGGCCTGTCAGAGCAGCGACGGTCTGCCCGGCGTCCGGACGGCCTGAGAGACGCTGAGTGTCGCTACGCAACCACGTCCAGAGACTCTGCATCCGCCTGGGGTTTCCATCTGACACAGCTACAGCTGCTGTTAGCCGCTTTGTCCAACGTTACACAGCAAAACGCTACACAGCAAAACGCTAGCTCAGATTTAGGATCCTCAGAGCTGTGTGTTCTGATCTACGGTGTGCTGACGGATGAAACAGGAAGTCCCACAATGTCCTTCCTGTACAACCTTAATGCTAGCGCTGTTGTTCTCTACGTACATGGACCAGACACAGGCAGTGTACGACCTGAAGTCTGTAACCCACCAGCAGCATGTTTTCTGGAACCAACTGGGAGCATCAGTGTCACGGCGCACTTCGTAGCTGAACAAGTGCATTCTGGGTAAGCGCTCCAGGCTCATATCAGCATGTGTGGTGGTGGTTGGTCAGAACCAGTTCTAGACGATGGGAGGACCATCTTAACTATGAGACATCCCATAATACTGATGAAATCAGAAACCAGGTCCAGTGTTCAGACTGAGACACCTGGATGGATGTAGAACTGATCTGGTGTCAGGTTCTAGCAGAACCCAGATGTGTTCTTCCTCCTAAATGTCATGTGTCTATCTGCTGTTCTGATGAAGTTCTGAGGCTCAGAAATGATGGAAAAAGTCCATTAAAGTGATCAATCTGGACCCTCCTCTGTGGACTTGAAGGACCTGGACCTCTGGAACATTCACAGTCTGAAGGTAGAACTCTGGTCAGTAGATAAAAGTGTTGCAGATACAGAACCAGATGTTCTGAGGAGGTTCTGGAGGATCTGAGGGTTTCCATGTAATGATGAGGGTGTCCCTCCATAACCCTCCTTTCCTCAGACTACGACTCTCCTTCGCTGCCTCCATCATCGTCCTCTGGGTGTATTTTCAGGTCAGCTTGGCTGCAGCAGAACTCTGGATCAAACTCCTGAATATAAATCACGCTGACACACTTCGGGCCGAGCAGCAGCGAGAATGAAAATCCATTTATCCTTATTCAGGACTAAAACAAAACTTTGGCACGTTGGGAGGACTGAGGAGAAACTGGATATCCTTCATGCTGAGCAGAGCCGTGGGGATAAACAACGTTATTGGGACAATCTGATTTTGAGGGATAGCTTCCTGAAGCAGTGGATCAGTGTTTCCTGATCGACCGGCAGGAAGTGAGCAGCGTTAAGTAGCATGTGCACTCCAGTCAGGAACAATGAGGTGACAAACAAACCAAGTGAAGGCTTCCTGCCGCGCTGACGGATCACCTCGCTCTGTACAACCTGTTTTTCTTACTGATAGGACCAGAATCATGACGAGCCTCCAGCTGCTGCTGCTGCAGGAGGAAACCACACGTCGTACCTCCAGCTAGAGATGTGACCCGACTGGAGATGGTTCAGTTCCACCATCCCATGATCATTTAAAATGGGTTTGTTGTGGTGATGACAGTGTGTCAGATAACCAGTTATAGGCTTTGAAATGAATTGTTATCAAATCCACAGTTTGGTTTGCAGATGTTCCACAGAGAGATCAACCAGGCGGTGTTCTGGTTTTATCTGTGACCACACGTCTGAACACGACGTTTAATGTGGTGATGAAGCAGGTTTAACACCATGTTAGTCCAGCCACAGAGACTTCAGATTAAAGCTCCAGTTCAGGTCACTTATTCGTAGATTGAGACCCAAAGCTAAGTTCTGTGAAACATTCTGGCAGAATTTTGAGCATTTAATGTATTCAGAGCTGAGAATTTCTCTATTTTCATTCTCAAAGCAACCTGGGAAGTCACTTTAAGGTTCAGTATCTCCAGAAATAAAACTCCCTCAGACGTGAGATGTGACAGAACAGCTTCCATCTAATGACTGAATGGATCCAGCAGAGGACAACGTTTAATAATTAGTAAGTCTTTAAATGAGGCTGGTGCTGATCCAGAAAGTTCCTGTCAGTGTCTGTCTATGGATGGATCCATGTTTCACCAACTGCTGAGGCTCTAGCATGAGCAGAACCTGATGAAGTTTAACCAGACGAGGTTCCAGCTATTTGTTCCCTTATACTGTACTTATTGCTGGTGGATCAAACGCTGCTGGAAACAAAGAGGCCTCTGGAGATGGAGGGTTTCTGGTTTGGGAACACGTCCTGCTCATTACAAACTGTTTGTCATTCAGATAGTTTGTGGCTTTACTGCTGAAGAGGGAAAAATAGGCCAGAGTAATGATAGCAGACTTAGAGAGACTCCAGTGGAGGCCTGAGAGCAGCTCTCCCCTGAGCAGGGTTTGCAAAGTGTAAAGAATAACAGAATCTAATGCAGAGAAAATGATAGCGTCTCTTTCCACTGCTGCTTCTCTTTTTCCAGCCTCCCTCCTCCCTGCTGCTGCCTCCTTGTTAGTCTGGGTTACCAGGAGGTGAGATGGAGGTTTCCTCTCCCACTGGGCCTCATCTCATCCCTCCGCCTGTCTATTGCCTCCACACACAAACACAGGAGGCCGAGGGGGAGAATCTGCGATGCTGTCACCGGATAATCGCTACTGGCTACGCCGCTCAATCTGCGCTCACACAGAGCGGGATGAGGCGAGCGCTTGTCATGCTGTGACATGTTGCTCTTGGACGGCGAGGGGGAAGCCTCGTGAGGTAATGGTTGGACGCCGGGACGTCAGACGGACGGAAAGCAAACGGCTCGCTGCTGAAAGCGCCGCCGACCGCCGAAACACAGCCGGAGAGCTGAGATGGATTCACTCAAGAAAGGAGGTGGAAGTTTCTGCAACACAGGGGGTCAAAGTACCGACGGAAAGGTCAGGAAACGACTTCAGAGAATGAAGGAGATCAGACGACTACTAGAGCAGGAGAGGAAGAGGCAAAGAAATAAAACACTCTAACAAAAGTTCCCCCTGACGACCTCAGAATCAGCTGATTGTCTGTCATAGTGACAAATAATTAAAATATTTAACAAAGCAAAGTTTTACCTTCACTTTTCACTGCAATGAAAAAAGTCCTGTAGCTCAGAGAGAAGAAAAAAAAAGTTAAAAAAACATAAAGCCTGCAGATGTTGAACTATCTCCATGATCCAGATGTTTCCTCTCAGCTCTGCTCATCAGCCGTAGAAAGATGTTCCACCATCAGTAGAAAGATGTTCCACCATCAGTAGAAAGATGTTCCACCATCAGTAGAAAGATGTTCCTCCATCATGTAGAAAGATGTTCCACCATCAGTAGAAAGATGTTCCACCATCAGTAGAAAGATGTTCCTCCATCATGTAGAAAGATGTTCCACCATCAGATGAATGTATCTCCACCAACTGGCTCCTCTGTCCTCTGGTTCTGATCCATGCTGCGTTTATTTATTGATCCAGTAGGTGGACTTTCCTCTCAGTGGGTCAGTGGAGGAGGACCAGCTTTGCCGAGGAGCTCAGAACCTTCAGTGTTTTGCAGAACCTGCCTTATAAACGGGTTTAATTCTTGGTGACTGCTTAGATGTAGAATGAGCAGCTTTGGACCAAATATCCAGTTCTGAGCTCAGATTTGGTTCTTTTTCCCGACCGAACTGCACATCACACATGATTTGTTCAAGGCCAGTCAGAAAGTTGAAGATCTGACAAACATTCCTTTTTTACCGTTTGGGGTTCTGGTAAATGGTGTAATTTTTAAAAAGAAAACATGCCGGCTTGATTTGGGTCGAGGACAGAACTAAAAACACTGGAGGAGAACGGAGAGAAACAAAGGTGAAAGGATGAAAAGCTAAAGCCGATTAACCTCGAGACTCTTAGAAAATAAAGAGCGGGGTGGAGAGATGACAGCTGAGGAACAGAGCTGTAGCTGAGATGAATGGATGAGTGTGACGGTCTGTGGTCGACCAGAGGAATGAAACTGGGCCCAAGGTGGAGGAATGCTGCAGAGTGGAGGAGGGGATGAGTGGAACTGAACTGTTGCAAGCGTTTTTCTGGGGGGACGCCACACCGCAGCGCACCAGCCCACACACAGCAGGGCCAGCCAAAGGTTTGAAGGAACCACAGACTTCTGAATGTTCTAAATATAGGCAGATTGATAGGATCTGTGGAAAAGGGCGGCCCGGGGATGGAGCGCACACTAACACAATCAGCCTCCTACGCTCACCAGATTATTTAGCAATTGTGGAGAACAGGAGAAAGCTGCTGACAGCTCCCATCAGCCTCGTACCGTGAATCAGCCGTTCTGCAGACACGCTCACATAGTTTGCCTTAAAAGTGAAAGTTCTGGCCCGGCCGCTCTGGTTGGGGGGGGTGAAGCCTAAAAAACGGAGTTCAGGGAAAGAATCACATTCAACACATCGATTCCAGCTCACAGAGGCCATGAAAGCCTGCTGACCTCCTCCTGAAGGTGTACCACCAGCCTCTCTGCTCAGGGCTCAGCTCAAGTCTCTGGATCACAACTGTGGCAAAAATCAGCCTCATGTTGGAGAACATCAGCATGAAGCAGCTTGTGACTCATATAGAACCATCTCACAGAACCTGTGAACACCAGTTTGTCTCCCATCACTGATCCACATGTCACAGTGGCAACAAACCGAAGAAAAACCAGACGCAAGCCGACAGAAATGAGGCTAAAAGCAACATTAACAGGACACGAAGCTAGAAGAACGGGATGAAAGATGACAAATATGAGAGAAAACTGTTAAAGAAAAGACACAAAACGACATGAACGGGACACAAAACAACAGAAAACAGACAGAATTCAACAAAACCAAGACACAAAACATGAGAAACAAGACACCAAATGACAGAAGACAAGTGAGTGACAAAAAAACTACATAAACAGACAAACAAAAAGACACACAAAAAGAGAAAACAAGACAAAGGACAACCAAATGACAGAAACACACACCGGACGACAAACTGGTGGCGGAGCAGCACGTGATCACAGCAAACAGACTAAAAACATCTAATCCTGCTGATGTTAGAGCCTCAGACGGTGGAGAACCAGGGATCCATCCAGAGACAGACACTGACAGGAACTTTCTGAGGAACCAGTTACACCGTTTGAGTCACTTTGAACAAATCTTGAGTAACTCTGGGCACATTCTGAGCAGCTTAAACAGTTTCAGGTCATTTCTGGACTGATTTTAAGTGATTTTGTAGAATTTTGAGCCATTTCAAGTCATTTCAGACAGTAACGGGACATTTTGGGGCAATTTGGAGCGATTTTAAACTGCTTTAAAGTCTAAACATCTAAAACCAGAACCTTGTCTGGTCCAACTTCACCACATCAGGTTCTACTGATGTTAGAGCCTCAACAGTTACAAACAAAATTGAATTGAATTGAACAGTTGGAGAAATAAGACCAGAGACTGGGTTCTAGTAGAACCATGGATCCATCCAGAGACAGACACTGACAGGACCTCTGTGGGGACACAAAGCCTTCCTGGTGGGAACATTTTCAAGAGGCAGTAACTTAAAACACCTCGTGGTGGACCATCTTCATTTGACATGTTCTGATTTCCAGATTAATCCGACACATCCCTGAATCAGTTAAACAGCCTGTGACTGGTTGTGACCCAATCAGGACGTCGCTCACTGGACTCTGTGGAGCTTCTTGAACAGAAGACAACGTGGTGGAGATCCCTGCTGATCCCGTCAGCTCTGAGTTAAACACACCAGTTCAGTTTAATCTTTAACCGGATCATCACGCAGCAGCCTCCTCTGCAGACCATGACGGCTTCTCCTCTGGTCCCTGCTGTTGTCGCTCACTAAGCTCTCTGTGCAGTAGAATGATGCAGTGAACATCTGAAAGTAGAGTTCTACTGAAGAGTTCAGTCATCAGAGTGAACAGTCTGACCACTGCTGTCTGTGCCTCATAAAACCAACCAAACCTGCTAAAAGCTCCTCCAGAACCTCCTCAGAACACCTGGTTCTGTATCTACTGACCAGAGTTCTACCTTCAGACTGTGAATGTTCCAGAGGTCCAGGTCCTTGAAGTCCACAGAGGAGGGTCCAGATTGATCACTTTAATGGACTTTTTCCATCATTTCTGAGCCTCAGAACTTCATCAGAACAAGACAAGTTTGATGTTTCATGTACAGTACACAACGTTTGAGGTGAAACTTCTTTTGAAAGCCCGGTTGCTCTCTGACTCGGATCCCTTCGACCTGACTGACAGAACCAGATCCACGGCGGTTTGGTTCACATGAACCATTTTCCCGTTGTATGAGGACCAGGTAGGCGGCCCAGTGTGGGACGCGGGCCTGGACTGTGTGTTCAGTGCTTCGCTGTGTGAGTCCGTCCCGGCCAGTCAGAGTGTGAGAGTCCCGTCCAGGCGCTGTCCCAGGACCCCGGAACCTTCCAGAACACCGGGGCCCGACCACACAACAAACGGCGCCGTCAGCGTGATTTATCGGCCATTCAGCGGCGCCCCACAAAGACGCACACGTATGAGCACGTATGAAAAATCGAGCGGCACAAAAAGATGCGCTCGGGCAGATGTGTAGTGTGACGCGGGAGGACGGCTTTGGATGGAACCGGAGACAATGGACGGACAGGGAGCTGAATAACGGCAGCACAAAGACAGAAGGGAGGACGGAGATGAAGGACGAGGACGATGGGGGGAGCTCAAGTAAACATCGATGCCGCATGAATGCAATTTTTTCTTTTCTCCTTCTCCCCATCTTCCCCCCTTCCTTCTCCTCCTCCGAGGGAGAACAAGAGGCACTGCATCATCCCGACAGCCGCAGAAAGAGAAGAGAGGAGGCAGAAAGAGGGATTGTGACGGAGGGATAAAGGGCTATCCGTCTCCGTCCGTCACCTCATTCATCGTCTGCGCTCCGTCCTGCCGGCCCATCCGTCATCCGCTGTCACACAGACACACAACTCTGCACAACAACAAACATCAAAGCCGGGCACACACTCGCTCTCCGCCCTGCTTCACACATTCACAAGCGCTCACTTTCACACACTTTCCCAGCGGCGGCGGCAACGGCGGCGACAAACGCGCAGCGGCCAGAAAGCCACACAAGCTCGGCCTCTCCGCCCCGTTTCACACATTCAGCGCCGATGACAGACACACAAACTGCGCTCAGTTTCACACATTCAGCGCCGATGACAGACTCACAAACACGCCAAAGAAAGAAGACGCTCGGAAACGGCGGCGGCAAAGTGCGACATGGACACACACACACACACACACACACACTCCGCCCAACATCCTGGGTTCTCTTTGGAGCCGTCCAGTTCTGTCCGACTGGTTCTGCTCGCTTTTTCCCAGGACCCGAAACACACAACCGGTTCTCAACATCCGGCCCGGGGACCCGTGTCGTCCCCCTGGAAACTGGAAACCGGCGCCATCGAACACATGTCAGCTCTGAAGCTAGAAAGTCCACAACATCACCGCTCCGACACGTCAACAGCCGCACAACACGACCTGCTTCGTAAAGAGGAAGTAACGTAGAAATATCAGCTCAACAGTGCACACAACTGGTTGTCAACATCCGGCCCGGGGACCCGTGTCGTCCCCCTGGAAACTGGAAACCGTGACTGAACACGGATAAGGACATTTTAGATAAAAGCCGTCATTCTTGAACCACCCAGGTCCACAACAGAGCACATCACTGCTCCGACACATCACAGAAGGACCAACAACGGTCACACAACACAGCAGCACACTACACAAACACAATCTGGTCCGTAAAGAAGCTGAACGTCTTCAACATACTAACGAGGAGTCCTCTCCAAGAAACTACCAGCATCAAACATCTCATCCTGTGCATCCAAGGAGGGCTTTTATTCACCAGTTGATGGTTTAACCCTCCATTTATGTCAAGAAGAACACGTTTCAGAGGCGATGATTCAAACAGAGTATAAGGCTCCCGGGCCTTCTGGATCACAGAACTTCTGTGTCTGACCATGAAACTCCTGCTCAGTCCGTTAGCGTCGCTGCTGCATCACGTCAGGAAACTTAACAACATATTACGGTTGATTGTTTTTGTTTTTGTTGTTTGGTTTTTGTGTTGATGAAAATATTAAATCCTCAGGTTTGAAAACTGGAATTCTAAAAACTCAGCCATAACATCTTACAGAACTTAGCTTTGGTCCTGAATAAGAAGGAAGTAAACTGAAGTAAATCTGAGACTACAGAGCAACATGGAGTTTATTCTAGCTTATAAGTTCTAACTCATATTTCTGCTCATGTGTAAACTCTGCATGTTCAGGAGATGAAGAGTGAAGACGCTGCAGCGGTCTTTCATGTTTAATCATCTGAATCTTGGACCTTCCATGTCAGTGTTAATCCAACCTCTAACTTTGCGACGGGAGATGAGTTGCCTCAATGTTTGCTCAACTACAAGACGTGCAAATGAATGAACGGCCTGCTGAGATCCTTTAATCCTCAGAGTTCTCCAGCTGGTGCACTGAAGCCGTTCTGGAAGGAACTGACGTAGTACGATTGATCAAAATAATCCAAAAATCTAAGGAAAACTAAAGAAAGAAGATTGTGTAGCTTTATGTTTGATAGTTTAGACATGCAACAACGGTTCTGCATCAGGGTTCTGCATCAGGGTTCTGCATCAGGGTTCTGCAGGCATTTCTGTCTCAATAAAGAAGAAATGTCTTCACTCTGTAACACATGGACTAATTAAGTTCATCCAGATCAAGTAAACAAGTGACATCAGTGTCCCTGGTTTAGCTTTCAGCTGAACTGTTTGCAACTTTACAATCTTCTGCTTAATTCCTAAAACATGATTGTGTCTTTACAGTTCTCGTCTGTAATCCTGCTCAGAGACAGCAGCAGAAACGTCCAGGAAGTAAATCTCAATTTCACACTTTCACCAAAGTCAGAGCGCTGGTTTAAAAGGACCGAGTGTAATTCCAAGTTCGTAGATTCCAGAGACGTGGAACAGCGTCACCAAACCAGAGATAAACCAGATTCAACCGTTTACAGTGTAAACACTCCGGCGCTGCATCGGTTCTCAGGTTCTATGAGCAACTTTAGAGCTTCAGTTTGATTCAACAACAGATGAGGCAGGAGATGAGACAAACTGTGAGAATGTTTCAGAAGACGTGGTGCACAGAGAACCAAAATAAAAAGGTATAAAACCAAACAGAACCCAGAGGAGGAGGAGGAGGAGGAGGAGGAGGAGGTCCGGGGGTGTGTGAGGGAGGATGAAAAGGACGGAGGGGGGAGGAGGAGGAGGCAGAAAAAAGATAGTGGGGAGAAAAAACACAACACAGAGAGAGAAAACGAAGGAGAGAGGACCACGAGGAGACAAAGACCTACTTGTCTCAAGTCACTGAAGGCCAGAAGCAACGTGTCACCCTGGAAGCCTGCGACCGGCCCGGCTCTGGCAAAACCTGTGGGAAAATACAAACCCGCCCCCCCAGTCCACCCCCGGAGAGAGGGAAGAGAGGAGGAGGAGGAGAAGAAGAGGGTGAAAAACGGAATAATAAAAGACCTGGTCGGATTCGCTATGCATCGGGATAGATTGGCAGACAAATGACAGCCTGGGGAGGAGGAGGAAGGGTGTTAGAGTCATGTCGCTGGGTCTGGGGGAAAAACACTGAGCAGCTGAATGAGAGTGTGTGTTAGTGGATGTGAAAGAGCAGCAGCGCATTGGAGTGGAGCTCAGTGTGCAGCCCAGGCTCCACTGAGTGACCTCCATACGCAACCAAGCCGCTCTCACTGACGTCTAAAGGAGTTCTAGCTAGAAATAAACCTCTCCTGTCACCGGAGACGTCCTAGGAAAGACGGTCGGGTTGAAAGACACACAGTTAAAGTAAAGACGTCGTAAAGACGGTGGCAGAAACCAGAAACCAGAAACCAGAAACCAGAAACCCACCTTCAGCCAGAAGACCAGCAGGAAGTGGAGACAAACTCCATCATCCCAAAGTCCCAACAAACCTAATCAAAGCTGTGACTCGGTTCATGTGTGACAGACTAGAGACCATCAGGACTCGGACCTATGGGGGTCACGTATCAAACACTTAGTCATGGTGAAAATCCATGTTTACTGTGTTTTGTAGCGTCTAAGACAAAAGTTTGGTGTCAGAGGATCCTCCACCACCCACACAGTCAGAGTTGACCATTACCAGACTGTCACTCGACTCGTGGCTGTCGGCTTCAGGAGGTCTTTGACTTGGACTGTGGTTTCCATCGACGGAGCCCTAACATGTCCAGGTAGTCTGTGCTCTGTTCAAACGCTGAGCTCAGCTCTCGTTAGCTGCTTCCTCGTGTGGCTTCTGTGTTCTAGATGAAGGACAGCGTGACCAAACACACCTCTGGCTGTTTACACTGACGCGTCTGCTTTCAAAGATCAAACTGGTCGTTTTCTGTCCAGGTCAGTTTTAACTCACTGTCCGGTTAGGTTAAAGAAAATCAGTGTGGTCAACAGTTCTACACGCTGACCACAAAACACTCTGCAACAGTTCTGAGACTTTCCAGCCAGTCGACTAGTTGGGGACTAGCTAGTCGTCGTTGACTATTACAACCAGATGTTCTAACCTTGTCTTCATAAATGGGTTCATAGTGGTGGGGCCAAAAATCAAGCTGTGATTTTTGGAATTTCCCGTTCTCAGACCTCTGATTTGAGTGTTTTCACAGTTAAACAACCTGTGAAGCCAGAATCAGGCTTTAATGTCTCCAGAAGTAAAACTACAGAACATGAAATGTGCTGACAGAACCGTTCCATCGGATCAGAACGACTGAATGGATCCAGCAGAGGACAAGCGTTTAATTATTTCTCCTTGAAAAAGGGAAAACAGTGTAAAACTTTCCAATGATAGAGGTATCGTGTCCCCTGATGGATCCATGTTTCACCAACTGTTGAGGCTCTAACATCAGTAGAACCTGATGCGGTAACGTTGGACCAGACAAGGTTCCAGTTCTTAGAGGTTCAGACCAAATGGCGACGTGGACTCCAGTTACTGTAAGTTTCCATAAACAGATGTGTTTTAATACTCGGTGATCATAGTCGACTATCAGGACCAGTGATGATTCTACAGCTCTGAAGCTCCTCCTCCATGTTCTGGTTACCAGGGTGACGGGTCCCTTTGGTGCTATCATATGACTGGTTGGTTGAGAAGGAGCGGCAGTAAAGCAGCAAACACCACGACCAGCGGTGTGGTCGGACCTGTCTGTGGAGGCTACAGCAGGAGGAGCTTGCTGGCTGTTTCCTGCTGTTCTGCTCGCTGGTCTGAGAACAGTGGAGGCCTGTTGGACTGTGAACCGGGCCGACGCCTGGTTGCTGGTCGGGGTCGGCCGGAGTGTGAGCTGGGGTCCTGGCGTCAGTTGGCCCCCGAAAACAAGCCGGCTGGTATTCTGAGCGAGGGAGCGAGAGAAAGGAGGAGTGTAGCGGAGGGAGCAGCTAATCTCTTTCACCTCAGGACACTGAAGCACAAGGCCATAGACTGAGCAGCGCCGATTACACGCCTGCCATCGCAGTGACCCGGACACACAGCGCAGCGCACTCACACCGGCCCGCTGCTGAACCCTGGGACAGAACCGGCCTGCAGCACGGGTTAAC
>NW_007580236.1:14041-15430 GCF_000690725.1 Stegastes partitus | reverse complement strand
ATTTTTGCACATTATAAATATCACACAGAACATATAAGTGCCGTTGTTTGTACATTCATATTATTATTATATATTACATTAGTATTTGTGCATCCCAGCACTGTAAAAAATGAACATTTATGAACAGCTTTTAACGGTAATCTTTTGTACAACTGACTGTTATTTTACAAATTTTCCCTGTTTTGTTAAACTACAGATAATATGGAGTTAAAATCAAAAATAAGAAGTAGTCATTTACATGGTAGCCATAAAAAATAAACAATCCAGGTCAAAATGGTAAAAACATCAAAAATCTGTGGTTTTATAAATACTCATGTGTTCTTTTACAGTGTTTAATTACTTTACTTATGCTTTTTTTGATGGCCAAATATGATCATTTTTACAGGTATTTACTGTTATTCAAAACATAAATGACGTATACTAGTGATTAGAGAAGTTATTTTACAGATTTTCCTACGTCTGTTAAATTTCAGATCATATTGAGTAAAATCACAGAAAATGATTTTACGGGTCGACTGTGAAAAGAAAAGTGAATCACGTCCCCTTTAAAAACCTTTGTTTATACAGATAGAAGATGATTCTTCTACGCTGGTGAAATCATTCTGTTCTATTCAACAGGATGGGATGTGACAGCTCCTAACACTTTATTTCTTTCTTCAGTTGTTCTTTTTTAACCTTTTAAAGTTCTTGGACGCTTCGTTCTCGTCTTCTCTTCGCCCTCTCCATGATCTCCTCCTCTGGTCTCCTTGCCTCCTTCTCGTCCTCTTTTCTTCCTCCTCACTGGTCGTATTCATTCACTGAACCTCCCTTTCCTTTATATCTGCCACAATCCTGGAATTCCTGCCTTTATTTAATCTCTAATCCCTCTTTCTTCAGCTCTCCTTCACTTCCTCCTGCTTTCACACTCTCCGTTACTTTTGCTTTAATCCTCCTCTCTGCCGTGTACTTCAGCCTCTCCTCTGCCCTCCATGTTATTAATTTCACTCCTCTCTTCTTTAATCCCATTCTCTCTGCCCTCTCGTCCCCTTTCATCCTAATCTGCTCTGACCTTTTATTTCCCCTCTTTATTTGTTTAATCCGTTCCCACTTCGTTTCCATCACTCTCCAGCAGAGTGAACTTTACTCCCACTGTTGGCCTCCATGGTTTTATCCTCTTCTATTCCTGTTCTGTTCATCCACCTCATTCATGAACTCAAACTTCTCCCTTCCTTCTGTCAAACATCACACATTTCCTGTTTTGCATTCATTCATTGTTCTTTTATAGCTTTTAAACATTAGATCTAAACAGTCCATCAGGCCCTTATGTACTCTGCAGCAGAGCACCTGGCAGGTAGAACATTAGACGAGCTCATGTTCAGTTTGGGATGTTTGTGACACATAAAGTAATTT
>NW_007580236.1:8854-13320 GCF_000690725.1 Stegastes partitus | reverse complement strand
TTCTAGGTGTTGGTTCTAGGTGTTGGTTCTAGATGTTGGTTCTAGGTGTTGGTTCTAGGTGTGCAGAGCTACAAGATGCTGCATGTTGACTTTCTGTTGAAGTGTAACAACAGATTTTGCCAAATGTTCCCAAACAGACACCGACCAGATGAACTGATGATATGTTTCGCACGTTTTTCCATTTTCAAGGTCCAATAATTGAACTGTTCTCTGCTGGATCCATTCAGTGGTTCTGACCTGATGGAGGCTCTTCTGTCACCACATTTCATGTCTGTTGCAGTCTGATTTCTGGAGATATTCAACAGCTTTACAGATAAAACGTGTTTCTGTTCCCAGATCAAAACCATGAAAATCTGAACATTGGGCTTTTTACAGCATTCAGCTTGTGAAGCTCCTGTCTATGGTTGGATCCATGCTCATTGCTGTGAACCTGGAGCTTGGCAGAGCTGTTTCAGAGGCAGGAACAAACCTGTGACAACTCTAAATGCTGCTGGTGAGCACATTTGGACACGTTCTTATCTCTGCTTCGTTCTCCGTCACATGAAGCTGCTCTCTACGCTTCATCCCTCTGGCTCCGTCTGCTGGGGTTCTTCTTTTCCTACATCAGCGATATCTATATTTTCTACTGTGCAACTCCTGTTTGTGACATGCAGAAGCATCTTTTGCACTCTCCCTGTTGCTGCTGTCACACTTCTCCTGAGGCAGCAGTAACCCTCAGCTAGGCTTCCCTCCACCCAGTGCTGCTCCTCCAGCTCCACCTCCTGACCGCCCGGGCCTCGGCTGCCCCACATAGCAGCTCGGTAACCTCCTAACCCCTCGGCAGCACTGCACGCATGTCACTGCACATCAGCGTGACCCGGGCTGTGACTCTCAGAGCCCTGATCACGTTAGAACCGAGCCAACGACGCCGCTTTCATCCCCCGACTCAGAGATCAGGGAGCCGGGGGAGGACGGAGGAGGAAGGAGGCTGAAGGGTTGAAAGGGAAGAAGAGGACGAAAAGAACCGAAGGAGGAGACAGAAGGCGAGAAGAAAAGAGACGAGAACAAAAACTTTGAGAGAACGGGCTGCCGAAGATGCTCTGCTCTAGCTGTGAAACCAGCTGTTCCATAGCGCCTCCTGTGCTCTCAAACGCAAACTGCAGGAGAAGCAGAGTTCACTTCACACTGTCGTTTGGTTAAAGTCAAAAGAAAATTAACACTAAAACTAATCCAGGATTCTCATAACTTAACGGCTGCAAGAAAAGCCAATCAGACGTACTCATTCATTTAAGCTTCCTTTAAAATAACATGAAAACTAGTCGGAGAAACTTAATTTGAAAACTGTAAAACTTGTGTTTGTGCTGCCAGACTGAAAACGAGCCTTAACGGAGAAAGATGTCGTCACTTTCCTTTCTTATGTGGTGAGTCTGTAGCTGTTAGTAAATGTTTATGCAAAGGGTGGCAAAGAAAACAGGCATCAAGAAACACACAAGAAGGATATACATATAAAAATAAAATGTCCAGTACTGTGCAACAACGACACTGCTCTGAGAGGTATTTGATGTTTTCTGGATTTGTGTCTCAACAGAAATAGAATTTTAGATTTCCAAACATTAACTAGACTCTGGTGACATTTTCATACGCTGGAGGAAACAAACCCACAGTTTCAGGTGCTAATGAACAACAGAGGATGTGTCCTTTGGTCTGTTCAGGGTCAGACTGTTCAGTGTTTAGGCACATCCTGGTCTCAGCTGTTGCACAGTAGCGTAGGAAACACACAGACGGCGTGGACACTCACTCTCACACTCCTGGATGTCGGCGTTGAGCTGGTGCAGCGCCCCCATGGAGATCTGTCGGACCTCCGGGTCGAGCAGCAGCTGCATCAGCGAGGTGGAGATGTGCTTGCAGGCCGACATGCAGGCCGTCTGGGCCACCTTCCCCTGAAACACACAGAGCAGCACAGCCAGGCAGAGGTGAGACTCGGCTCCTCCCACAGGCCACACACAGGAAGGAAACGTTTCTGAAGACATCTGAGGTGAGAAAGCAGCTGCTGAAGCTGACCGTACATCAACAACAGGTTAAACGTGTTCCACAGGTGTCGGCTGAAGCCCTGATGTCTATACAGCAGCAGAGCTTTACCTTGTATGTCAACGAGCAGCGACGAGGCGCCACGTGTCTGAACCCATAAGGAGGCAGTGCACCCAGCACCAACCTCTTTCTTTCCTCTGACTCTCTGTAAAGGACAGTTTCCTGCTTTTATTGGTCATTTTGGACCGTTTCTGGGTCTTCTGGATGGGAACCCTCCTGTCTGTCTGTTATGTGGAGTTCAACATCAAAAAATAAAACAAACAAAACACTCATCACGGTCTCCGTTGAGTTTAAATCATTTTAAATCCAGTTTCTTTACACCAGCCTTGATGCAACGTGTGAACAGCTGGTCTCCAACTACGATGTCAGTCACCAGCAGTTCATCTGTTCATGTTGGAGGCCGTTAATAATCTGATCAATTAAAGCATCTATCAGCTGACGAGGCAGAAGCTGCACCAGGTGGCTCCTTCTTGTTTTCTATTCTGACTTTTGTCATTTTGTGGCTTATTTGTGCCTTTTTTCCTGGTTTACTCTCCAGTTCTTGTCATTTTGTTTCATGTTTAATCACATTTTTTTCATGTTATTTTTGTCATTTTGTGTCTCATTTATGCTGCTTAGTGTCTAGTTGTATCACCTATTTGTCTTTTATGTCTTTTTGGTTGCTTCTAGTTTGTATCTCGTCTCCATCAGAGCTCATGTGTTTGAACTGGGACCAACGTTCTCATGAGTGAAGCTGAACGTCAGTCGTCCTCTCATGCAGCAGAGGTCACAGAGCGTCTGTCTGCTGTGCTTTATTCAGGGAACAGTTATTCAAACATCAGTTGATAACTATCACTAAACCGACTTCTAACTAAAGCAAACACACTAAGAAACACACAGAGGTCACAGTGAGACACACAACCAGCAGTAATCAGAACAGTCGGTCATCAGGAGGCTTCAGAGAACAAACGAGCTCAGAGACGCAGAGCGAGTCAACCGAGTGGCTGCGTTCAGGATGATGAAGGAGCACCGCCAGAAGAAAGCAGCGGATGAGGAAGTCCATGACAACGCATTAATACAGGAACCCAAACATGTGTTTGTGCGTAGCGTCAGCGGCGGCCTCCACCTCCACCTCCACCTCCACGTCTGCATTCCAGCAGGATGAAGCAACGACATCAAACAGAAAAGGAGGCGAAGCTGCAGGAGAAGGTGAGCTGGGAGTGAAGGAGCAAAAGTGCAGCAGCAGGAAGGAAAAGAGCTGAGAACATGTTTACCTTCATGACCTTCTACACTCTGTCCACGCGTTCAGCGAGTCGCATCAGAAACACAAATACAACCAGTTCAACGTCTTCATGCTGTAAAATCAAACACATGAACTCTGACTGGACACAAACTGCCGTTGAGGTGATTAATACGAGCCAGCAGGCCTTTCCTTCCAGCCCTGCATATTTAATGACCTCCATTAATCACACAGACACACAACACATGAACACAACGTCACACCAACACTCTGCTGTCGGTGTGTGTTGGTGGGAATCGGTTACAAACCTCTGAACGTATACAGCTTCAGTCGCACAAACATGTGAAGCAAACTCAGAAAAACTTTAATCTCCAAGTAAACCACGTGGTTATCATTATTATGGTTATTATCATGTGGTCAAGTCATCATGTTGGAATGTAAAAATGTGTTCTATGTTCTTTTAACTGATTATCAAGTCACTAATTCATTAAAATGTCACAGTTTTATGTCAGTCTATTAGCAAAAAGAAATATTCAAGCAGGTTTTAGTGAATGTTGAACTGTTTGTTTTCTATTTTTCAAGGCCAGTTATTAAAACTCTGTCCTCTGTTGGAGCTTTCAGCCATGGAGATCTGCTGGAACCAGTTCTGACACCTGGATGGATGTAGAGCTGATCTGGTGTCAGTTTCTACCAGATGTGTTCTTCCTCCTAAATGTCTGTCTGCTGTACTGATGAAGTTCTGAGGTCAGATATTCACAACATGAAGAGTTTCTCTGTCTACATAAAGCACATCCGGTCTTGACTTCAGTCCTTCCTTCAGGTCTCCTCCTGGTGAGTCGTCTGATGCTCAGACATGAATGAAAGCAGCAGCAGCAGCACGCTAACACTCCGCTGAAGCCAGAAATGACCAACCTCCACAGTTTCCTATCAACGGTACAATCCTCAGTAGCTTCCAAATATCTGTGGAAAAGTTCACGTGAAGGAAAAGAAAATAACTGAGAGGCATTAGCAGACACATTAGTCTAAGTGATTCTAATGGAGTCATTCATCTAGCTCCATGGCAGCTGGTTTCCTCTCAGAGCTCCACAGCATCCACGTTATCTGCTGGAACCGAACTGGCGGCAGAGAGGCTGCAGCTCTGGTTCACCTACAACCAGGATGAACCAGGATGAACCAGGAG
>NW_007580236.1:0-7708 GCF_000690725.1 Stegastes partitus | reverse complement strand
TGCTCATCTGTCTCTCTGTAAACAACAGCTCTCAGTGATTGGCTGTGACCGGTGACGTGCAGCCAATCAGAGAGAGCTGTGGGCGGGACATTACTGTGACCACAGAGAGAGACATCAGCGCTCTATCAATGTTATTGGCAATCGCTTAATAAAAACATCCCCACTGATAACAGTTGATCCCTAACACACACACACACAACCACACAACCACACACACACACACACACACACCCACACACACACACACAGGTAGGTCTGTCTGACAGAAACAATTCAGACTTCAGTATCAACAACTGGGAACAATTAGAGTGAGGGACGCTGGAGGAAAACAGAGGAAGGAAACGTGAAAAATGAACCAAGGAAAGGAAAAAAGTGAAAGGAAAGAAAGGTGAGAAACAGACAGGAGTTCAAAGATCAGCCCAGGAAAGGAAAGGAAAGGAAAGGAAAGGAAAGGAAAGGAAAGGAAAGGAAAGGAAAGGAAAGGAAAGGAGATGTTACTCAGGATTCTTCTCCTCCATCCTAAACTCTCCCATCCATCCCTCCATCCTCATTAACAGCTGCTGAGCTGCTGAACAAACAGACGAAGACAGAAAGCAGAAGAGGAGAGAGGATGAGGTTCAGACAGACGACATGAAGGAGGGATCAGCAGTTAGAGGAATGAACGGAGGACGAGGAAGGAAAAGGAGGAGGAGCAGCAGGAATGCAGACAGATGACATAACAACAGAATAAAGGTTTCAACACATTTACAGCTGTTGATCTGTGAGTTAGTCTGGAGCTTATATCAGCAAACAGAGAACTATTGTTGGTTTACATCTCCAGGTTATCCTCAGCAGCAGACGAACAGCAGTTAGACACGAAGCGACCACGAAAATACAGAAAAACAACAAACCTGTATTCATACGTTAACATTTAAGGATTTTATAGACACAATAATCAATTTTAAAAAATCTTGGTTTTCTGATCAAACCAAGCAAAACAGGACAAAGAACAACCAGAGATGTAAAATGACCTCAAACACACCCCAGAAAACAATACGAGACACAAAAAGACCAGAAAGACACAAAAGAGACGCAAAACAGCCAAACTATGATCATCTAAAGTGTCCATAAGGATGTGAAAATGAACAAAATCTGGAAATAAAAACGTGAAAAACTGCCAAAATGAGACACAGAAACATGTTTACGTGACCAAGAATGTCCACAGAGACATAAACAATGAACAGTAATGGAGGAAAAATGGGCTTAAACAATCAAAAAGAGACGCAAAATGTCCCAAAAATAACCAGAAAGACAAAATGACCAAAAAAAATCACCACAAAAAACTGATAAAGACCTGAAATGACCATAAAGTGATAAAATAGGAACAAAAAGATGCAAAAAAAAGTCCAAATGTGACGCAAAATGACCAAAAAGAAAAGTCAAATTTACCACAATTGGACACAAAAGAGACGCAACACGACAAAATGAGCAACCGTGACAGAAACAGCCTGCCTACAAACACACTCAACGTATACCTATCATGCTAACTCCAACCATCACAACAACATTTATCTAATCTATCGGAATTCATTAGATTTTTAATCAACCAATCATTGGCGTGCACGTTAGGAACACGTCACCTGGACTACAGAACGGTTCTGAGGTCAATAAACCCCATAAATGATCCGACGGCTGCCTGAGATCACGTTCACACCGAATATAATCAGAACCTTTCACTAAAAACATTCAGCAGTCTGCTGGCAAATTAGTGACAACAAGCAGAACCTCAGAGCAGCGCCGCCACAGAACCTCCTGATGCTAAAAGCAGCAGCAGCAGCGGGTCAGAGCCTCGGGGACGCCATGACGCCTGATCCACGGCTGCTGGAAGCGATTGGACACGGTGGATAAAATGCTCTCCGTCCATCCAGAACCCTGTCAGTCAAGGCAGCAGCCGGCCGGGCCAGCCAGGAGTCAGGAGGTGGGACGGAGCCCGACACACGACACCGGCCCGCCACACCTGACGTCTACACGGGGAGCGCTGGGGGAGAACCTGACGGCTACAGGTGCTCACTGTGATTCATGAGCTGGAAAACGGCTGTAGATGGGATTCTACTCATGTGTCTGAGACGAGAGGCGGGTCCAGGTCCAGTCCAGTGGAACAATCACAGATTTGTGCATTATGGCAGGTGTTTGTTCATGTCACTCAGGAAACACCACAAGAAGGAAGCCTGGACTGGGTCTGTGGCTGCACTCTGAGCAGGAGCTGAACCCAGACACCAGGCTGGAGCTCCGGCTGCCTCTTTGTTTACACTGTCATCAAACACCGAGCCATCAGAGACGCATCGCTCCAGAACCACACGGCCATTCATTCACTCAGGTCCAACGTGTGCTTCTGTGAAGACGCTGCATCACACTTACTCACTCTGGATCCACAACTCAGACCTGTCAGATATTCTGGCTCAGTTCTGAGGACCTCATGCGCTCTCAGACCTGCAGTTATTTTCTGCTTTATAGAAACCTGTGAAGCCACGTTCATGGTTCTGTGTCTCCAGAAATCAAACTCCAACAGACATGAAGTGTGCTGAGGACGCAGACAGAACAGGTTCTATCAGATCAGAACCACTGAATGGATCCAACAGAGGACACAGCCTTCATTATTGGACCTTGAAAACAGCAAAACGTGCAAAATGTCCAACCAGGCTGGTGCTGATCCAGAAAGTTCCTGTCAGTGTCTGTCTATAGATGGATCCATGGATCTACTAGAACCCAGTCTCTGGTCACATTTCACCACCTGTTGAGGCTCTAACATCAGCAGAACCTGATGTGGTGAAGTTGGACCAGACAAGGTTCTGGTTTTAGATGTTTAGACTAACCTGAACCTGGAGCTCACAGGTTCTAGATGCTGGTTCTACATGTCGGTTCTAGGTGTTGGTTGCAGGTGTTGGCTCTAGATGTCAGTTCTAGGTGTTCGGTTCTAGGTGTGTTTCTGGTTCTGATCAGTCACCAGAGAAAACTTTACAAAGTGCATTCTGGGTAAACTTTCCAGGCTCATATCAGCGTGTGTGGTGGTGGTTGGTCAGAACCAGGTGTAGACGATGGAAGGACCGTTTACCTCCAGAACCTACCAGAACCATCTGCAGACAGGATCCACTCTGAGGAGAAACTGATTCTGAGGAACCAGCTGACTGAAGTCTAAATGTGGTTTAACTCTCAGATTCTGCACCAGGTGTCTGGTGCCTACTTACTACTTCCAAGATAAACAACATAAAGTTAGATCCAAAGTGCGTAAAGACGTTTCTAATGTTGCTTTAAATAAATAAATGATGCACAGCATGAAGAAAGCAGCTCATTGGTCGGTGCATCTCTGGTACCAGAGTCAGATTAAAGCCTTCAGATCTGCTGTCTAGTGTTCAGATAAAGCTCTAGAGGAGAACAGGAGCTGCTCCTGGCTGCTGGGATCAAACACTGGTTCAGGCAAACGTGCATCACTCTGGGCGTGGACATGCTGCTGGGTTTCAGGTTAACGGGTCAGTCGGGGCTGATGAACTGCACTCGGTTACCACAACAACCAGATACTCACCGGTAAGGTGGCGTGTTCTACCGGGGTTCCCTACGGCGAGAAACAGACCAGCACATTCAGACACTGAAGCTCTGTGGTATGAATGGGAGGAATGAGAGGCTGAAGGAAACTCAGAGAGCACAACGGCTGCATGGAAACAAAGCTCCTCAATCAAACCAGAGCAGGACAGCGGCAGCTTTTTCCACCTCAGAGTATTTACTGCAGCAGACCCGGAGATGATGCTGATCTGGACTCATCTGGCGCTGTGCTGCAGCATGTGCATGGAGCGGATGCTGCAGCCAGATCACCTCCGACCCACGGAGCAGCTTTAAACTGGAGCTGCAGCAGCTTCACAGCTTCCTCTCATTCTCACGTGATCACGTTCACTCCTGAGGCCGTTTCCTGCCGTCTTTAAATCTGAGCCCGATTGGACTATGAGCCGTCCTCTACCGAACCCTGAGCAGCGCTACTGGCTGCTCTGCTCTGTGGTGAGGAAACCTGAGCCTGCAGCTCTGCTTCCAGCTGGAGCATTCAGAGCAACCAGCCACACACACACATATAATCTATCTATAGATCTACACACACACTGAGGGCGTCTGATCGCTGCTGCGTGTCGCTGAGCCTCCGCCTCAGAAACATCACCAGTGATCAGTGATCTGTGGGTTTCACCATCAGTTACATAACATCCAGGACTTTGCTTTTCAGAGCCATACCATCATACAACAAGCCTGGATCCTTGGTTTCCCTCCACAGTCTGTTCTCCACCTCCAACCACATCTGCCTGGAGGCTCCACAGCTCCACCTGGATCAGAGCCTCCAGCCTCACATTGATGTGCTACAACTGTCAGACCTGCTCAGCACGTCATGATGTTCTCCATGTTTGTGATCCACTCCTCCATATTAAAGTATTCTGTGTTTAGTTCTGTGACTGAGACCTGCAGCTTCATGTGGGTCAGTAAACACTTCATCAGTTTGGTTGTTTTATGAGCTCAAACATGGAACTTTCCACTCCTGTGTTTCTCCAGGACCTCCATGGGCCCTGAGAGCCACTTCAGCAGTATCTGGTTCTGCTGGGTGTAACTCGACCAGCTCTTATTGTGGCGGGGCGCGCCAGCCGGCATTAGATCCATAGCATCTGATCTACTTAGAGGCCCGCGCTGGAGTGTGTGTGGCGGGGTCACGTCCGGGGCTTTGGGGTGAAGCTAAAGCTCCTTAGAGGAGCTGGAAAACGTTTATCTCCAGCACCAGTGTGTGTGGCCTTGTGGCCCGCTGAGACCGGATCTGCATCGAGAGGGGAGCTTCATGGGTCGGTCCATGAGCTGAACACACGGATCAGACGTGTGCTGGACGCTGTGGGCGCTAACATCAAACACAACACGATCTCAACGTCCAGGCTTCTGGTGTTGAAGGTCTGACTGCCTGTAGGTCTCTGGATGTTCTGGTCTCTGAAGCCTGGAAGGTCCCACAGGTCCAATATGTGATATATAAACACAAATCTTTATTTAACTATTCTGCTCTTGTTAAATGTATTTACTGTAATTGTCCCTCCATGAGCTGGTTTATTCCAGCAGCTCTAATAGCTGCTCTGCACAGCAACTCATCGGCTGAGCTCTGAATGAGTTCTGAAGAACTTTACTGCTGATAAAACTCTTTACAAACAGCTTCACAGTGAGTCAGGCTCATTAAACATGCAGAGCTTCATGATAAACTCACTTTACACCCCATATGATCAAAGACAACAGTTTATAATCACAACTAGCTCGTCGTGGTGATTTAGTTTAGTTATTTCAACTATAAATCTATGAATCATTTCACAGACTTCTACATAAAGTTCATGTAAAACATCACTTCCAGCTCCATCTGTGGCGTCTGTGGAGATCAACTTAAGTCCTTTAACGATGTCTAGTCGCTCTGTACAAGTCTCAAGCCACTTCTGATGAATTCTGACTAACTCTGAGCATTTATTTCTGACGTTGTGAACAGGTTTTGAGGTGTTTAGAGTGTTTGTAAAGACTGACTTCCATCATCCTAACAGCAGACGTCTCTGAGTTCTGTCTCCTCCTTCATGTGGTTCTGGTTCCACAGAGCTGCAGGACTTTAGAGAACCATGAAGCTCAGTGAAGGAACATGAGACGGGAACCACCCAGAAACTGTTGCTTAGTGCCTAAAAGCTGACTTTTCATCCAGTTTCAAGCTAAAATGATCCGTGTTCAGATCATTTACCAGCTGCTCTCTCATCAGTAACCCTGATAACCCTGATATGCTTTTGGTCTGCAGTCGGTGGTCTGGAGTGTGAGCTGTGATGTGAGCTGCAGGAATCCTCTGTCTGAACGCTGCAGCGTGGTGTCTGCAGCCACTGTAATGTGATTACAGTTTAAGCTGCTGCTGCTGACCTGAGCGGCTCTGACCGGCTTACGGGCCTCATGTTAACGAGCTGAGGCTCTAACGAGCTAAAGCAGATTGTGCTGCCCTGTGATGCGTCATGCTGACATGCAGGGAGACTTTAACGTCACGCCTCAACACGTCCAGAGCGTCCACACCAAAACGTTACTGTCTTCAGATGAGTGTCCTTTGTCCTTGAGATGCAGGTGGATGCTGAGTCCTGTCCTGAGGAGCTTGTGGTGTACAGGTCATAGTTCCTACAACACTGGGCCCAGAACGGGCCAACCAGGACAGCAGGAAAGGAGGAGGAACACAAGCACATCAAGACAGCACTGAAAACCTGTAGCTACCCAAGATGGTCCCTCATCAGGTCCTCTACAAAACCCAGAGGAGACAGAGAAGAAGAGACCATCATAGTCTGTGTTGCAGGAGTTTCTGAGAAGCTCAGGAGGATTTTCAACAAACACAACATCTCAGTTCACGTCAAGCCCACCAACACCCTGAGACAGAAGCTGCTCCACCCTCAGGACCCGACACCCAGACACAAACAGAGCGACGTGGTGGAGGCAGTCCAGTGCAGCGAGGAACGCCCAGACCTGGACATCAGGGAGACTAAACCACCGCTCCACAAGGCATGGCTCAGCACAGAAGCTCCTCAGGACAGGACTCAGCATCCACCTGCATCTCAAGGACAAAGGACACTCATCTGAAGACAACAACGTACAGATGTTGGGCTGCAGGGAGGACAGATGGTTTCAGAGAGGGGTGAAAGAAGCATCTATGTCAAACTGGAGAGACCATCCCTCAGCAGAGGTGGAGGTCTGAGGCATCACCTGTTACAGTTCAGTCCTCAGATCTCTCCTCAGGAAGATGAACCCACATCCACACCTAGCCACAAAGACCCTAACGAACCCCACTGTGGCAGGGGGAGCACTAACGACTCACATAACGAGGGGGAGGAGCAACAAACCCCAAACTCAGGTGTTAACGTCTCCTTCAGGATCTCAGTATGTGGAACTCCCAACTAGTCAGTCAGAGCTGATGAAGCCTCCTGGATGAAGGTGGAACGTCTACAAGGAACTCAGCCAGTCCAGCTGCTACCATTAATCTACCAGAAGAACCAGGACCTGGAGGACTGAGGATCTTCTCAGACATGATTCTGTGTGTTGTTGTTCTGTTGTTGTGTTGTTGTTGTTGTTGTGTTATTGTTTTGTTGTCATTGTTTTGTTGTTGTTGTGTACTCACAGGCAGGTTGGTGAAGACACTGAAGGTGCTCTTCAGGAAGGCGATCAGGTCGACCAGGTAGTCGCTGGCCGTCAGAGCTCCGCCCCCCTGCACCGCTGCCATCCAATCGTAGTCGGCCAGCTGCAGGAACTGGTCGATCTTGGCGTTGAGGCTGGTGTAGATCTCGGCTTCGGCGGCGTGGCGGGCGTCCTGCAGGACACCAGGAGATCAGTTTATTAGTGAGGAGAGAAACGGAGAGCTGAGGAGAAAGAAGGTCCAGAAACAGGAACACGGGAGTGAAGGAGGAACAACCAGACGGAGACAGTGGACGGAGCAGCTCTACCTTGAAGGTGGAGGTCCCGTACAGCTTGGTGGCGTTCACCGTGTCCGGAGGAACGTTGGTGATGTTTGATATGAACTCCTCCAGGAAGTGGCAGCTCTGCTCCAGGTGGGTGGTGTTGATGATCACCTGCACCAGCTGGACAGCACAAACACACCGTCAGAGGTTCACCACCGTTACAAACACCGTCAGAGGTTCACCACCGTTACAAACACCGTCAGAGT
>NW_007580235.1:42095-48926 GCF_000690725.1 Stegastes partitus | reverse complement strand
ACGTAGATCGGAAGACTATAGCATGTCGTTTTTCGCAAAAAAGGTCACGTCTCAGAATGTCGTGAAAACGTGTCAGGATGTAGTATGTAGTGCAAATAGTGTAATGCATGAGGTAAAAAACACCTTTGGAAAGTATTTCCTGAAAAATGACACAATTTGTGTTTTGGCCTAAAAAAAAAAAGTCATTTTTTTGGCAAAAAAGGTCACGTCTCAGAATGTCATGAAATTGGGTCAGGATGTAGTAGGTAGTGCAAATAGTGTAATGCAGGTGGTAGAAAACACCTATGGAAATATGTTTTTGGATCTTGTGGGAGGAAGACAGAGAGAACCTGCAAACTCCACGCAGAAAGATTCCGGTGCCCCCACCGGGACTCAATCCAGCAATCTTCTTGCTGTGAGTCAGCTGTGCTACCAACTGCGCCACCCTGTAGCCATCACTATGTAGTATATAGTGCAAATAGTGTAATGCAGGTGGTAGAAAACACCTTAGGAAAGTATTTAATGAAAAATGACACATTTTGTGTGTTGGCCTAAAAAAAAAAGTCATACTATAGCATGTCGTTTTTGGCAAAAAAGGTCACGTCTCAGAATGTCGTGACATTCATACTATAGTGTGTCGTCCAAAATGACGCAAAAAAACTTGTGTCAAAGCACCATAAAATCTCAGACAAATGTTCCTGATAGTGAATAAGAAATTTAATTGTCATTTGCTTTTTCACATATATTTGCCCAATATGGCTACATTTCTCTGAAACACTTCTAAACGTACATTTTTCTTATTCAAGTGCAAAACATAAATCATCAAAATGTCAGATTCCAGTAAGACCCTAACCCAGAAAACACTAATTAGTTTCTTTAAACGTTTGCATCGCTGTGACATGAAGGCACAACCTGTAGAAAATCACAAAGACCCGCTCCAGTAGTTTCTAGTGAAAAAAACAGACCAACACTTTTCTGTTCCTAAGCACAAATCAGTACACAAATGCACTTTTTCTCCTGTTTGTTTGGCACTAAATTAAGGATCCGGGATTCCTCCACAGGCGATTTAAACAGCTGGTTGAGGACAACCGGACAATGCAGCTGATTTCAAAATCAAAACGCTCTGGTTTCTTCAGGTGGACTTCTGCAGACAGATTCAGGATGATTTCTGATGTTCATGGAGTCTTCATTTGTTTCGAGGAACCTTTTCTCCAAGAGGAACCTCCATCAGTTTCTGTGAGGGGAAAAAAAAAAGTCACATAATAGAAAAACACAAAAGACACGATCATGTTCACTCATTTAGGAACCCATTCACACATGTAGGTACGTATACATCAGTACAAACATAAACACACTCGTTTAGGATGTTCTGTCATCATGTAGTGTGTAAACTATGCATCCTAAAATCTTGGAAACATCTTCCAGACAGTGAATAAGAACTTCATTTTCTTGTTGGTATGTTGTGGTTCCATATAGCTACGTTCTACATTCATGTGTTGTGGTGCTGCAGTATGTCATAGTGTATGTGCTATCGTACAGCATTCACCAGAACAGTGTGTTCTGTCGTTGCTATGTGGTGTCGTAATGAGGTATTTAGTGTACGTCAGCCCCACCTTGAGCAGTCTAGCCTGGTAAACGTTGTCCTCCTCGTTCTCTCCTCTGGGCGTGTCCACCCGGTATCGCTCGCAGGCCCGGACCAGCTCGGGGCCGTCGTAGAGCAGCGCCGGGTCCAGAGTGTGAGCGTTGATCAGGCTCACCAGGTATTCTCTGTAGTGCTTCCTGCAGCCACAAACACAAACACACACACACACAGAGCTGACTGTCAGAAGGTCGCTTTAGCAAAGTAACGGGACGAATTAATGCAAAGAACTTTAACCGCCTGAAGCCCAAAGAAAAGCACGTTGTCTTTAAAAAACAGCCAAAACTACAGCGTTTATCAGAGTCGGACACTAGAACTGGATTTTCAACTTTCCGATGGTCTTTGGGTTTCTTATGGAATGTCAGATTTTCAAAAATTGTCCAACTTTTAATTCATAATCATGATATTTCATCAGTTTCCTGCATCGTTCTACATGTTTCATTTTAAATAAATGACCAAAAGTGAACCGTTTGTCAGAACCAGAAACCGTAAAAACAGAACGATTCTGAACACTTTTGATCTGTGATGCAGCGTTTGGTCCAAATCCGAGGATTAAAATCACGATATTTTATCAACATCACTTTATTCTACGTGTCTCGTTTAAAAATCTGCTAAAAATAAAGAGTTTGCTTCAACAGGATTCTGTGAAAAACAACAAAAAAAAAAAGCTGATTTTAGCAGCTTTAAATTTAAAGTTTATTTGTTCTCAAAGCTTCAGCGTAATTTGTCTTGAACGACAGATTTCTTTCTACAACTCGATGCTTTGTTTGACCGCAGACTGAGCTCTGAACCACTTTGTAATCCGTAACAACGGACAGACAGAGAAGATCAGTGCAACATGTTTAGCTTTAAAAAAAATCTGTATTCAATCAAATCTTCCTAAACAGACTTGTGCTCGTCTCCCAACAACTAACTTTGTCTAAACTTGCAGCTGGATGATTAAAAACAGACCACAGATGACCTGATGAGTCAAGAATGAACATGGAACTTGGATTCTTAGTAAACATTTGATTTCAGCTGGGAACAAACTGAGGTTCTGTTTGCGATAAACAACAAGGTGACAAAATAGCAGCGAAATCTGCAGCTTTAAATTGAGTTTCAGCTCATATTTTAGCAGCTAAAGAGTCAAATATTTCCCTCAGGAGATCAAACAAAGAGCAAAAACCAGAGCTCTTAAACACAAGTGTGACTCCAAATGACTGCTGGTGAGTTGTTTTGGCAACCTGCCCAGATGTTTCTGCTGCCCTAAAGGCAAAAAAAGATCCGTATCTGCAGGTTTAAAGTAAGATTCATGAAGACTGATTACAGTTTTGACACTCGTCCCTCATGGAAATGAAAAACCTTGTGTGTAGCTCAAAGTAGCTCTCTATAAAAAAGCTCCGAGTTCTCTGCAAAAGGCCCTAAAGTTTGGCTGTATTTTTAAAAGTGCTGTCAAAGCAGCAGCAGCAGCAGATGAAACGATGACTCGTGCAGTTTGTCTGATTACTCACTCGCAGAGTCCAGCTTGTCCCGGCTGTGTCTGGATGCCACACGGTGAATCCTCCGGCTGGCCTCCCTCGTCTTTCTGCTCCATCACACCACAAGCATCTGGATTAACAAGACACAACAACGATTAAAACAATGACACGCTTCAGAAACACGTCTCCACGTCTGTCACGCAGCATCATTCAGTTTTAGTAAATATTGTCCAACTTCTGTCTGAATTTCAGGTTTACTGGAAAATCTCAGGACAACAAAAGGTGAATATTTCCATGTTCGATTTTCTGTTTCTTTACCACAATAAACAAAACTTCCTCTACCTGTCTGAGCTCCATTGGAGGGATCTGTGTTGAAGTCCACGCCGCACCTCTGAGGGGACAGATCAGGAAAATCATTTAGCACTTTATCCGCCGGTAAATGTATTTAAACACAAAGAGACTGTTTATCTTCAGTAAGTGGAAGAAAAACTGGAAACAAAACATTTTTTGTTGACAGTTAAAAGGGTGAAAAGGTTTTTTTTCCCCAACTTCCTGGTGACCCTGAGCAGAAACATCGAGCACAAATAAAGTTGTGTTCACAGTTTAAACACTGGTTTCATTGAGTTTCTGTAAAAAAAAATCTGATGACAGATTTTAATCACAAGACGACATCCTCGACTGTTCAGCTCTGAGTAATATCCACAGAGTGTGATTAACTTCCTCCAGCTGACCTGAACTCTGGCATTAAATTTATTCTTTAGCTGCACAATCAAGATGTGAGCAGATAAACGTGGTTGTTTTACCTGCAGCAGCGCCTGCAGCCTGTTGGGCTCCCAGTCTCGGAGGTAGAAGAGACAGTCTCGAGGGTGGTGAGCGTGGAGGCCGTTGTAGTTGCACTGAGGCGTCTTACACACCGTCTGCAAGACACAAAACAGGAGGAAGGCGAAGTTTTAGGGACGGCAAAATAACATAACTTCAGGCTGCATCCTTTCCAGAATCAACTAGATTCTTGTACGACTCTAATAATGAGTCACACTGTCAGATCAAGAACGTAATGAGTTAAGCTGGAAACTATTCTGATAATTCAGACATGTTTTAAGCACAAAAAATGATCGATTTAAGTTCTTAAACTTTAGAAAAAGCAGATTTCTTTGTGTTACATGATAGTAAAACGAGTATGTTTGGGTTCTGGACAGTTGGTTAAACAGAACCAGTAGATTTGCGAGAGTTTTAATGATCTCAATGATATTAAATTAATTGTAAACCTCTCAAACCTGCGACTTTGTGTCATTTTATTATAGTAAATTGAATATATTTGGTGTTTTTGGGCCACTAATCAAACAAAATCAGACCTATAAAGTCATTAACCTGTGATTGTTTTTGTTTTTTAAATTATTATTATCGATTGATCAACAGGAAAATAATCATTAATTATTTTAACAGTCAAGAAGCCATTTTAGTTATTATTAAGTAAAGTGAATAACATGTAAAGTTGACGTTTCATGGCCAAAATGATGAACTGCATGAATCATCAGCGGATTATTTGATGATTAAAATCATCTTTAGCTGCAACAGCTGCAGGCTTTATTCAGTTTAATTGTTACGAGCACCTTCAGACAATCGAAAGGTTTGTTTTACTGTTAAATATTTCAGAATTAGTGTATTTTCCAGATTCTAGAAGGTCAGAAATGTCCCTGAACTCAAGTACGTTGTGTTTTCCAGGACTGTATGTGCAGATGTTTGTAGAGCGGGTTAACTAGAAGCGCTCACCTTGTGGTATGGGTTGTTGCAGCCGCTGCAGAACTGGTATCTGCACTGGGAGCAGCTGAAGTGCATGCAGCCGCCTTTGGTCAGAGCGTACTGGAACTTGCACTGAGGACACGCTGCAAGAGGAACAACAAGCTGGTGAACACACAAAGTGCTGCTGGGGTCAGTAAACACTGACAAGCTGTAAACTGGAGTCAAGCTGGGAGAAGCTTGAGTCAACAGTGAAGCTCTGCACTTCCTCCTCCATGTTTACGTAAAGTTTTACAGCTTTGAAAAGCTCCGTTTTATCTTCTCTCTACTGCTTTGAACAAAGCGTATAGTGTGTCGTCAGAGATGTGACCAATGTGAAGCTTGTAAATTTTAGGTTGTTGTTGTAAAGGTGATAACTCGGTGGCGGTGGTTTGCTGGACTACATTAAATTATAAAGTGTTGTTAATATTTCACCTCAGTTAAGCATATTTTAATTAAGAAATAAAACTATAACCAACAGAAACTAAACTGCACAGGTTTGTAACTCCAACAGCTGCTGGATTACTGCAGCGGAGAAGAAGATAAAGTGGAAATGATGAAGTTGTGTAAGAATATTTAACCCGATACGGTTTTTATTTTAAGCTAAAATTCCAAAAAGAGAGCTTTTGAAACCGAAGAGAAAACAGGAAGTGAGTCAACTGAGAAACAACAGTGATGGATATATAAACAGTGCGGCGGGCGAACCGATGCACAAACAGAGAGGCTGAGTGTTTTAGTGGCGGCTCACTGATGCCGTTGTCTCTCAGGTATCCGGCCAGGCCCTGCCTCTGGTACTCCGGGTCGTTGTCCCTCTTCCACTGCTGGAACTGCTCGCAGGTGACGTCCTGGTGCTGGGGCTCCCACTGAGAACACAGAGCGAGCTCGTGACCCGACTGAAGCGCTGCCAGGGCTTCAAGGCCGAGCGTCCTCCCTCATTTCTGAGATAACCACCATCGGAAAAACAAGGATTACACTCACGGGCTTCTTGCACTGGGCGCAGAAACTCTTGCGGCAGGACGGGCAGGTGACCTTCAGCTGGTCTCCGTCGTTGATAAACCCGGAGGTGCACTGATTAAAGTGGAGAAAAGGAGTTTAGATACTTTTTCTCGTGCTTCGGGTTCACAAGGTGCTTTTGTTTGTTTCTTTTCACAGTAAAAGGCGACAGAAAAGGGATTTTTAAAAAGAAAAGCAGCAGATTTTACAGAATAAGTTCACAAAAAGACAATAAACGGTTTGTAAAACAGTAGAAAAATGCTGCTTCGACCTGTTTTGCTTTGGTTTAAAATAAATATAAACAAATTCTAAATGAATTTAAGTCAAATCACCGTTATTTATGCAGCACATTCTTTATTTTAATTAAGATTAATGCTACAAAAACATGAAGGTAACAACCTGCTACGCTACACATTTATTAGCTTAATGGACTAATCTAAGGTCCACGTCTGAATTTGAACTCGTGCACCAAAAACTGAGCTTAAAATAAACCAAACGAGGACGCAGGAATTAAAAGCACGTAAGTTGTAGGTGGAGCAGGACATCTGATTGTTAGATCCGACCAAGAAGAACTCACGTGGCAGCACCACAGGAACTTGGGGTCCTTCATCAGAGCGTGCTCGGTCAGCTTCTTGTGGAACAACTCGTAGACCTCGGCCACCAGACAGTCCCGCAGCTGGACGACGGAAACACAACGTGAAGAGAAAACATGGAACGTTATCCTGAATGTTAGAGCCGTCAGCCTGCTGCGATGGATTTAGTTTCTGTCTGGAATTAAACTCTCCTCGAGCACCGACATGAAAACAGGTTTTAACAAAATAAAATAAAACATCTAAAAACGGTTCATCACTGGTTCTAACAAACAAACGGGAGGAAACAGAGCTTTGAAATCATCTAAAAGTTGTTTTTTTTGTGGAAGAAACTAATTTAAAGCGACACCCTCTGCTGGAAACTTAAAAAAAAAATCAAATAAAAGCAAGTATTGAT
>NW_007580235.1:32656-36091 GCF_000690725.1 Stegastes partitus | reverse complement strand
TTCCTACCTTGACCTGTCGATCCCTCAGCAGCTGTCTCACTGCTCTGTCGGTGTCGCCTCCCGCCGCCAACCAGGCCAGCTTGGCTTCGGCTCTGGAAAGCTTGACGCTGTCGCCGGCGGCGTTCGGCCCGCTCCGCTCCGCCTCGCCTCCGTCCGGCTCCACGTCGGCCTGAAAACTCCCGGTGTTCCCCGTCCTGTAGTTCAGCTGGACGGAGGCGGCCATGGCGCAGATCTCGTCCAGCAGATGCGGCAGCTCCGACATCAGCCAGTCGCAGGGGTTGACGTTGCTGCCGCCGCACACGCACAGGGCGGCGTACACCTCCTCCGGGCTGACGTCTCGCTTCTCTGCTTCCTGGGGAAACATTGTGAAGTTTTGAGGGGAATTATTATGATTATTATGACTTTTTTTGATGTTTAATGAAAGCCCAAGTTTTCTTTGCTCTTTTCTTCTACAAAACGACATAAAAAAGGGAGAAACCAGCATTAAAACTCTGCAGGACGCTGGTGTCGTACTCGTATCTGGTGGATGAGCGTGAGTCCGTCCTCCCTCATCGTGTTCTGCCTCCTGAGCTCCACGTTGACTCGGGGCTTCGCTTGAGGCCTCCCGCCCGGCTGAGGCTGAGTCTTGATGCTGGTCGGCGTCTGCTGCAGCGACAGAGGCAGAGAAACTCCGGCCGAGTCTTTGCAGGACAAGTTGCACATCTCGCAAACCGCCGACGGCTTGCAGTTGACGTAGGTGCAGAACTGACAGATCCACTGGGAGAAGGAAAACAACGGCGTGAGATGTCTGGAGATTACAAAACTCTGAACATAGACAGAAAGTAAATTAATCAACCAATTAAACATTTCAGAAACGATGATTTGTCTCTTATGGAGGTTTTTAGAAGCCGTCTAAATCCTGTTTCTTGTCTTGACAAGCGTAAGAGAAACAGATTCTACAAGCTATTTTAAAGCCACTTTATCGTTTTATCGGCCTTCGTACGGCGACATAATCCGATTCTAGCCTTTGAATTACTTGTTCTTTACTCGGCTGGTAAACATCAACAGCAGCCGAAAGAAAAAGGCTGAAAGTAAAGCGTGCAANGACAGAAAAAAATCAAATAAAATTACCTTTTGCTCAGTTCAATGTCACTTTAAATAAAGATAAAAAGAAACTCCTGCAGTTTTTAATGTATTTTCTGTCATTTAACGACTTCGCGATCACATAAAAGATTAAAATCTGTGGAAGAAAATTGTCTAAACTAAAAAATTCAGTCCAATCAGAACCTCGGATTGTGTCAAATTAAAGCAGATGCTAATTAATGATGACGGGTTTTAGCTTGGTAAAGGAAAACCAAACCTCCGTCTTCCTCCTCGTTTCCCTCATTCATCTCAGGTTTATTGTGTCTACTGGTTTCCTCTGGGCTCACCTGTATGTCCAGCGTGGAGAAGTAGCTGTCCAGCTGCTCGGGGTCGTTGATGTCCGGCTCGCTGCACACGGGACACACCATGTCCCGGATGTGTTTGTCTCTGACGGCGATGGTGAAGTGCTGCCGGAAGCACTCGTGGCAAACGGAGCACTGGCAGGACGTCAGCGACTGCATCTGGAGGAACGTAATAAAGTTTATCTGTCAAACCTCATGGATCTCTGAGCTTCAGCTGCGTCGTCCTGTTTGGATTCAGTCCAGCAACAGACGAGCAAAGTCAGTTAAACAGCTGCTGTAATAAATATTATCTCTGATCAGCAAATAACTGACAGAAAGCTGACCAACCGCTAATTTAAGAATATTTTTAAGTCATTTTCAGCCTCGTTTGTGTGGATCACTGCTGCTTTGTTTTTATCTTGTTACACAGTGAACTCAAAATGTATTTTTGTGGCTGAATTGGAACAGAATTTTAAGCAAAAATATTTTGAATTTCTGCTTCTTTTAAACAGATTTACACATTTCTGGTAAATTTCTGGTAAATACCAGAAATCTCTTGTGTTTCTGTGATGGTTGATGCAGCAGCATGTAGAAGCTCTTTGACCAAAATTATCTTTTTAATGCTAAAATATAAGAATTATTGTTATCCATGAATTTTAAAATTTCGGTTTACAAAAATAAACAGATAAAACATTAAAGCACATTGTTATTTTTATGATTAAGACGTCAGATTATAGTTATTTGTGAATGCAGTGTAGACGTCAAACATCCAACTTTTGGATCTGTAGCTGCAAAAGCCATAAAATCTCCTAATAAAGAGCCTAAAATCAAATAAATGTTAAAATCATAAATTTATAAAGGAAAAAATATATATAACTGTCCAAATTTAAAATCAGATAAAACAACTTTAAATGATCAAAAAATTCTTACAAAAAATAAAACACACTGGACTGAGCTGGATAAAAGACCCACAAATGACTTAACGAGCAACTAAAGCAGGGCTCCTTAAAAGAATAATATACTCGAGGAAATACTGCTTGTTATTATAAAAATACACAAAAAAGTAATAAAACCTTCATTCAGCCTTCTCCAGGTTTCCATTCTAGTTAAATGCAGCAGCGACTTGAAGCCCAGTGGCTCAGATTTGGGTATAAAATGTGAATTCAGTTTGAAATTCCTCATCAGAACGTTAAAACATGGAGAGCTGAGCGCACGTTAACGGTTTCTTAAAGCAGAGGGCGGCCGCTGTGGACTGACTTTGCTTCGAGGGAAGATGCTGAAGCAGCAGGGGCACTCGTTGTTGAGGAGGCGCCTGATGAAGTCCTTGTCGTGCGACTCCTTCACCGCCTGGACGACGTCCTCCAGCGAGTAGGTGACGCCGGGCTCCTGCAGCAGCGACAGGACCAGCTCGCAGCGCCCCCAGCTGGGCAGGTCGTACAACGCCAGCAGACGCCTGCACGTCCTCTGTAGAGGGAGCAACAGCAACACAGATAAACACCCAGAGTCGTGTTCAGGTCATAAAACACGACGGCGCCGCCCCGTCCCACCTGCTTGTCCGGGTGTTTGGGGTCGATGGGCGGCTCCGGCTGCTCGGCCCAGATGCGCTGGTGGAACGGCTCCAGGACGGGCCGCTGCAGCAGAGACAGAGCCCCCTTCACCTCGCCGCCGCTCTGCCGCAGGGCCTCCTCGCACTGGGACACGTCTCTGAAGCCCAGAGAGTGGAGCTCCCGCATCTGGAGGCAGGAAAGCAGAGTGAAGCAGCTGCAGGAGGACGGATGCAACCGACTCCGGCTGCTCAACATTCAATCAGTTGTTCAGTTTATAGAATGACGTCTTGTAACGAAGATGTGCAGAAATATCAACTTCAGTGTTTATTTTCCAACAAAGAAGATTAAATATGTTGCATTTCATGAACAGATCCATCGTGTTTAATGTAATTTTTAGTCCGTATTTGCTCACATTTTGGTAAATATTTGCTGTTTTCTGTGACTTTCTTGCTATAAGTTTAGTTTTTTTGTATTTCCTTCTGTAA
>NW_007580235.1:0-31856 GCF_000690725.1 Stegastes partitus | reverse complement strand
AAAAAATGACTCAAACCGATAATCAAAACAACTAACCGGTGACTCACTGAAGGAAGGACCCGCCTGTGTTTCAGTGTTTTGACAACTTCAACAAATTGGGTCGCCTCGATACAACCGAGGCCTTTTTTCCCCCAAGCCAGACGTCAAACGTTCATAAGCAGACAATCAGCAGCAAATCCAGAGTCATTTAAGGCTCCTAGTTGTGGTTAATTTTATTTAAAAGGTGAATCGGAGCTGAAAGCAGGTTGTGTTTGCCTGCAGGGTTCAGTCGCTGCTCCTGTCGTCGCATGATTGATTAAAAAAAACTATAACTGGCTAATAAATGCTAAAAACAATCGTCTAATGCTGAATTTCTGTTTCTGGGTCTGAGTCTTGACCTTCATAACGAGGTTCCTTCGTCAAAAAGTAGAAAATGCAAAACAGAAATAGTGATTAAATCTCTCCTCTGATCAGGTTGTCTCCTGATGTTTGTCTCCATTTTCCTAATATTTCACTGTTCCATCACGTTTATCGTTCCGATCTTAAAGTTTTATTCTTTTCAGGTTAATCTGTGGCTGCTAGCCGTTAGCGTAGCATTAGCCACCGTGAGACGAGCTAACTTCCTGGTTTGTGTTTCTTCAGCTTTTGCTGCTTTAGAGATCGCAGAGCTGAGTCAGAAATCCGAATCTGCTTCTGGATCACGTGTCAGCAGCAGGTTCGTCTCATCAGGGGTAAATTATGGATTAATATTAAACCACCGCCTAAATCTGCCCGTTTAAAGGTGTTTTTTCATGAAATTCTGATGATTTAAATCAGAATTCAGGCTCCTCACGCTCAGGAAATTCTCTCATACGGACAAAAGAGTGTGTTTCTGTGTCAGAAATGTGAAAAATTCATCCCACACTGAGTAAATCTTGTTGTTTTCTTGCAATATTTTGAAAGAAAAGCATCAAATTGTCACGTTAGAGTGCTTTAATTAATCAATAATCGGCCAATAAACGTGCAGATAATCGTGAAAAGGCCAAACATCGGCCACAATAATGGACCAGATGCATTCCTGCGCCTTTCTTTATTAGCTGTTTCCATGTTTTTACGACAAACAGCATCAAGACTTCATATCTGTAGCTTCAGTTTACAGATCTCATCACTTCTAGATTAATTTGGTCCAGATCTTAAATACTTCTGCACCAGTTTCTTCAATTTATGGTTAAAATGTCTGTATTAATGTAAAGCAAAATGCAGTCCAAGCACCAGGCGACCCTCCTGGTGTCTTTATGCAGCACTACCCTGGTGTCCTACATTTTCTGAGCTCATATATTTTCTTTCTGGGTGTAAAAGCTTCCTTTGTACCAAGATGCGGTTTCTACTCATTAACCAGAGTCCAGAGGTTTGACAGCATCATCCCATCCTGAGCAAACCTCGCCCGAGTTATCAGGAGACGTCCCGGTTTCACTTTGAGCTGCTGGTTAGGACGCGTCGCCACCCAGCGTTCAGTCCAGGCGTGACTAAAGACAGAAACGCTGCTGGGAAACCGGACCTGTTCCTCTTGCGGCGGCAGCAGTTGGCAAATCGAGGCCAAAGGGGCAAATCGACTTCCTGTTTTTATTTGTTTCGTCACCGCTGCTGCATGTCTGTTTTGTGGACTGTTCCTCATTAAACTAAGACATTAAACATCTACTCTTGTTTTGTTTATAATGTGTGATCCAAGGCTGCTTATTGTCAGTCGCATGGTCTGAAAACTGTGAAACATGTCGATCGAATGTGACCTAAACGACAAACATCTTTGACGCCCCAAAGACGACGGAGGAACAAAAAACCCAGAAAATGTTCAACTTCTACCCTGTAAAGCCTGAACCAGGAAATATTTGCCAGAAAATGCTTTTTTTTTTTTAAATGGAGAGTTTAAATTTGTATAATTTTAGTTAGATTCGGCATTTTTGGTGCATGAATTACGATCTATGGTGGATTATGGGTGCACTTATTGTATATCTCAGGTCTTTCAGGCAAAACAAATATTACATTGATGATGCAGAGGTCTTAAAAACTAATCACATATGGAGGCGTTACAGGTTTAAGAAGCTAAAATCTGAGAAGTTTGACCTTTTTTTTCTTAACCAATCCATCCATCCATCATCTATACACTGCAGACATCCTGTCAGGAATTTTCTCGACACCGAGCTCGTTTTCCTACCTTGACCTGTCGATCCCTCAGCAGCTGTCTCACTGCTCTGTCGGTGTCGCCTCCCGCCGCCAACCAGGCCAGCTTGGCTTCGGCTCTGGAAAGCTTGACGCTGTCGCCGGCGGCGTTCGGGGGGCCGCTCCGCTCCGCCTCGCCTCCGTCCGGCTCCACGTCGGCCTGAAAAGTCCCGGTGTTCCCCGTCCTGTAGTTCAGCTGGACGGAGGCGGCCATGGCGCAGATCTCGTCCAGCAGATGCGGCAGCTCCGACATCAGCCAGTCGCAGGGGTTGACGTTGCTGCCGCCGCACACGCACAGGGCGGCGTACACCTCCTCCGGGCTGACGTCTCGCTTCTCTGCTTCCTGGGGAAACATTGTGAAGTTTTGAGGGGAATTATTATGATTATTATGACTTTTTTTGATGTTTAATGAAAGCCCAAGTTTTCTTTGCTCTTTTCTTCTACAAAACGACATAAAAAAAGGGAGAAACCAGCATTAAAACTCTGCAGGACGCTGGTGTCGTACTCGTATCTGGTGGATGAGCGTGAGTCCGTCCTCCCTCATCGTGTTCTGCCTCCTGAGCTCCACGTTGACTCGGGGCTTCGCTTGAGGCCTCCCGCCCGGCTGAGGCTGTGTCTTGATGCCGGTCGGCGTCTGCTGCAGCGACAGAGGCAGAGAAACTCCGGCCGAGTCTTTGCAGGACAAGTTGCACATCTCGCAAACCGCCGACGGCTTGCAGTTGACGTAGGTGCAGAACTGACAGATCCACTGGGAGAAGGAAAACAACGGCGTGAGATGTCTGGAGATTACAAAACTCTGAACATAGACAGAAAGTAAATTAATCAACCAATTAAACATTTCAGAAACGATGATTTGTCTCTTATGGAGGTTTTTAGAAGCCGTCTAAATCCTGTTTCTTGTCTTGACAAGCGTAAGAGAAACAGATTCTACAAGCTATTTTAAAGCCACTTTATCGTTTTATCGGCCTTCGTACGGCGACATAATCCGATTCTAGCCTTTGAATTACTTGTTCTTTACTCGGCTGGTAAACATCAACAGCAGCCGAAAGAAAAAGGCTGAAAGTAAAGCGTGCAAAAAAGTAAAGAGGGATTTATCAGCACAATGCATATGTATAATCTGATGTAAAACCGCAAAGTTAAATGAAACTAAATGCTAAATTTTAATCATGATTTGTTCAAAACATGAGCGCTAATTAAGAATGTTAAGTTATATTCAGTGGGCATGAGGCTAAAGCAATTGATTCTGTTCCTATTTAGGTTTTTTTAATCTTAAAACACCGACAGGATTAAAGCACCAATAAGCAGAATCAGTAAAAGTAGTTGTACCATTAAAATCTTGACAACTGATCATTAAGGAAGTTTACCACGTAAATGCCTCATTAATAATTTGAGGAAGCACTCTGGATAAAAGGTGTTTCTCTATTTAGATCCTCACAATGTTTCTATTAATCGAACATTAAAACCAAACAGGTTCTATTCAGTGAACGATTTTAACCAAAACATTTTCAGTGTGAACATCTCAGTAAAGCGAAGCTCCACAGGACCAACCTTCGTTCCGGAGTCAGACATCACCGGGGCGACGGGCGGCCGAGTGGCCAGACGGGGGCGCTCACACACCTCACAGAGGATGCTGCTGCCCTGATTGACCACCGTGCAGCTCTTACACTGCCACTCTGAGGGGTCGAACACAAACAACAAGTCAGACGGCTCAGAGGAAGTTACTGCTCCACATTTAAGAAAAAAGGTCTAACGAGCTCGTCTACACTTTGTGCACAGTTGTATTTTAAAAAGTTCTTTCTTAACCACCTTTTTCACTTACTGTTGTTTCTACTACAACAAATAATCCATCTTTACAACAATAACTGCTTCATTTCCCAGGAGTAATTCTCATTTGTTGCTCAATAATTAAGCAGCTAAATCAGACGTAAAAACTAACGAGCTCTTCTAAAAGTTGTATTTTTACATTTTTGGTAATTTCTTAACGACTTTATTCACTTAATTGGCTCTTTTGTCGTATTATATCACATTTAAGCTCAATATTTAAACATAAAGCTCTGTTTTACGCGGCTGAATTCGGGTTAAAAAACTAACGAGCTCTTCTACACGTAGCCCAACGTTTTATTTTTACATTTTCAGTTCCTTCTTCACTGCTTCAGTCTCTTATTTGGCTCATTTCACATATTACATCGTGCTGTGTCTGACTTAGTTCTATGTTCTGTGTTTTATATTCTCCTTTTGTTGTGATCTTACTCCAACGAAAAACTGTCCAACGACAATAAAAGAAATTAGTTTCATTTATTCACTTATCATTTGGCTGCCAGCAGCTCATTAGAATCTGGTGTCTCTTAGCAGAAACAGAAAAAAACAACAACTACAGAACAATAAATACACAAAATAACACAAAACCTAAAAGTCCATCAGTGTGAGATAATAAATAGAATCAGTAAATTCAACTTTGACTGCAGCCAAACCTTACAGCTGGATTTAAACCCCATAAAGTTTCTGAGTCTTGAATGTTTTTCACTATTTTTCCTGAGAAAGCAGATCAACCAAAAGCTTTTTCTTCTGAACTGCAACACCCAAATTCTTTCTATTCTACTTGACTGTCCTGCTGTAGCGTTTTATCATCTGCATGAATAAAGTCTGCCGTGCGTCTCACCGGTGTTTGGCGATGAAGGAACCGACGCCAGACTGTCCTGAGCGGTGGCCGCTGCAGCAGCAGCCGTGGCGAGTCGAGGACGTTCGCAGGTGGTGCAGAGGACGGCTCGCATCTCGTTCACCGTCGTGCAGTGAGAACACTCCCACGGCGACAGAGACGGACTGGAAAAAAAAAACAAACACAGAGCACGTAAATAGTATTTATATTCAAGCTAGTCGGGTTGTTTCATCTTGAATCATCAGCGACCTTCTGCTCGACCATCTAACATAAACTATGGACTTTAAAATGGTGTCTGTGAAACTTTAGATTAACGGATCAAATACTTTCATAAAGACTGTTTGATCTGTTTGTCCAATACTCTGCAGATTCTGCAGAGAAACTTTCAGGTTTGTATCTTTAATAGTCGTTCAAACAGCCTCAAATTTTAACGTGCAAAAAAACAAGAACAAAAAAAAAAAACAAAGTGGGTTTATGGGCAATTAAAAAAATATATATATCTTGGAAAGTACTTAATTTATCGAGCTAAAATTTCACAGATAGCTTTACACATGTCTATAGTTCATAATACTGATAACAAATCATTTGTCATGTTTGAGTTTGAGAAAACACTGAACATAAATGAGAAGTGGGAAAAAGAGGGACATTTTAATCTCTTTGTATGTGAGGGCTGGAGGAGGAAATGTCAATGTAGCTTAAAGGATTCAACAACACTCAGAAAATTCTGTCAGAAAAAATACTAAACTCTTTAAAAAATGATTATTATGTCCACATATCTCTGTTATTCTGGCATTTAGCAAATAGAAATAAAGTTGGTAATCCTGACTGAGCTGAAACAGGAAAAGTTTGGTCTGGTTTAATGTCAGACAGAGAAAAAATAAAGGTTTCATGTCTTTTTATACAGTGGATGTAAACTTCTGGTTTCAACTCTCTATAACAAATCCCTTCCATAGAAGTCCAGATGTTGGTTTGTTCCAAATCTGCAGAGTTTCCTCTTTACAGTGTTTCTACGGCAGATTTCTGGGGCAGCAGAAAACATGTTTCACTTGAAGACTTGAGGAAAAACTTGTATTTGGGGTTGAAAGAATGAGTCTACTTAGCCACAACTTCCAGAGAGAGAGAGCGAGTTAAGAGTTTAGTCTCAGCTTTGACAAAAACAAACTTTCGTTGGCGTTTAATCGACACTACGGAGCTGAGCTTGTTCTCCTCACCTGGACGTTTTGGCCGGCGTGATGGCGGTCCTGCTGTGTCCTTTGCGGTCCGGATGAGAGTGAAACAGCCGGTCGCAGTTCAGACACAACCTCTGGATGCAGGTGGAGCACTGAGCGTGGACGGCGGCAATACCACAGATGCTGCAGGTCTCTGAGGAAAGCAGGCCGACCGCAAAGGTTAGCAACAAACACAGTGTTGTTCACAGACGTAGTCCTGGTAGAATCTGTCGCACCTTGTTTGGTTTTCTGTATCTTGTCTCTCTTGTGACTGGCTCTGGACGGGTGGCGGTGGTACAGGTCGTCGCAGGCGTCGCAGAAAGGCTGATTGTCGCACGACGGGCAGAGCAGAGACGAAGCGCCGCCGCACAAGTTACAGTCGCTGGCGGCCGGAGACGCTGAAGAGAAACAGGAAACAGAGCGTGATTGGTTTCTGGGTGCAACAGACAATCCTACAAGAGACTTCTACATGACACAGAAACACTTTATTTATTAGAACTTGCGCTGCTCGGTGGTTTTAATGTCATTTCAGAGCATCCACGTGGTGAACTTTTCATAATTACAGCCCCGATTAAGTCCAGTTTCAAACTCTCAACTCAAGCAGCGTATGAACCTGGTCACAGCGTGAGGTCTGAATATTATGATTGTCTCTCCTTAAAAGTCTTAAATACACATTCACCAATAGAAGTTAGGATTGTAGAGGTGTTTGTAGAGGATTTCTGGTTCGTAATGCCCCCGTTTTCACTCCCCCTCTGCCTTTAGATCACGTTTTGTTAAGCAAATATCTTGCTTTTTTATTATTATTGTTATTTTTGATTAAAAAATAAAAAAGTGAGCTTTTACAAGATTGAATTTCCCTTCTGGGATAAATAAAGTATTTTTCATTTCATTTTCTTTTTTAGAAAAGTAGAGAATTAAATAAATGATGAGTCACAGGATATCATGAGACTAATTTTGATTTATTAGATGATGGTCATGCGACAAAAACTTGTTTGCCGACCCACAAAAACAAACACCACAAAGAGAAAAGAAGCCAAGAATGTTGCTTAAATCGTCTTTCTCTTCAAATTCACAGGAACATTTTTGTTTCTCTGATTTTCCTGAAATTTTTGTAGCATAAAATCTGAATATTTCTACAGATTTCTCTGAAATTTCAGCTCGATATATAAAAACCTTTCTGAGATATTTGTATTTTTAAAATCCTATGTGGCATCATTTTTGGTTTTCTTCTACAACTTGTCATTTCTGCTCAATTAGTTATGAAACCTCAACCTTCATATTAAAAGTATTGAACATGTTTTGCTTTATATTAGTGTAACAAGCAGCTACATGTGGTGCAGAAAACATCAGCAGCTGACGTCTGTATTATCATTTCATTCTCAGTTTGTGCTCAGAGATGAAACTTTTCACCAGCTGGTTCCGCTCACCTGTTGCTGGTTTCTGGACTTGTGTGACCGCCGGTCTCGGAGCGGGTTTCGGTAAAGGAGACACGACCGGAGGTTTGTCGACCTGCTGCTGCTGCTGCTGCTGCTGCTGTTGTTGTTGTTGTTGCTGCTGCTGCTGCTGCTGCTGCTCCTCTCCAGCTGAGGTGACCACAGAGTCCCCGACCGGCTTATTCTGAGGAAAACCAGAATCACAGTCGACACTTTGGCACTTTTAAGACACGCAGCCGACAGAAACAAGGAATGAAAACAGGTGGAGGGATGAGGTCCAGCTACAGACGTCTTGTTTTATGCCGCTTTTGTCTTAAAAGCTGTTTTTGTTACCATTAAATCCACAAACAACATAAAAAAATCAAGTAATTCTGCAAATTTGCCAATAAAACACACACAAAAAAGGAAGAAATAAAGAAACCATCCGTATATTTAATTCAGTCTTTACCTTTCACACCTTTACTATCAAATTTAACGACAACATTTGACATGGACTTGAACATCCCGCTGCTGGGAACGTGTCTACACACCTGCTGGATGACAAATGGGATGATATCTTTGAAGTGTTCTACGTGAGGATGGGTTCCCTAAACAAACGGAGACACAAGAAATGGAGCACGGTGAATCCTTCAAACAGAAACAGCTGCACACGGACGACGGCGGCGGCGTCACAAGGGAACAAACCTTCACGATCATGTCCACCTCCGTGCGCAGCGTCATCACCTCCAGCGTCACCGCGGCGACCTTCTCACGGTCCGGTTCGCTGACCTCATCGGGAAAGCTGAGGCCGTCCACCTGCTGGTTGGTGTAGCCGTACAGATACAGGACTCTCCGGCCGCCCTGTGGGCAAAACACAAGCTTGAAGTCTTTGCTTTTAGTTGATTAAAAAGTTCTTTTAAGTTAAAGTGAATACTAGACATGTGAAGTAGGTGTTTCTTAAGATTTAAATGGTTATTTCTGCAGGAAAATCTGCCGGATTTGAACTGAAAAGTTTCAAAATTCACCAAAATCTCCTGTAAAAGCCAAATGTCGCTGGTTTTGCTCACCTTGACGGCATCCACTGTGGTTCTGAAGACGGGGTTGTTGTGCTTGACGCTCCTCCAGTACCTGGGCCTGGCGGGGCTGGTCAGGTTACAGCCGTACTTCTCCAGGATGCTCAAGGCCTTGACCAGTCTGCTCAAGATATCCAGCACCTGATGCAGAGAGAAGGCTGCTGAATGAACACCGACTCCAGTCAACTGTTTATTGTTTAAAGTCCGTTTACATCCCGACACATGGAGGTTACAGTCACTACCGACGGGAACGTTACCTCGTGTTTGCTGCGATCCGCCGTGTTCTCCTTCAGCATGGCCTCCGCCGTGAAGTGGCGGTATTTCTCCGACAGAGGCAGCGGGATGGCGGCCATGGCCTGGACCTCAGCCTTCACGTCCTGGGCCGAGCCGGAGGAGGAGAGCAGCGACTGGGCTCTTCTCCGGAGCTCGTCCATCTGGACCGACGGCGGGCTGCTGCTCATCGCTGTCAAAACGCAACAAGTGGAGATTTAGAAAACATTTAAAGAACTTGCAAAGGAGAAAAAAATAAAAAATAAAAAATACACCAAAATTGTCAAATCACAAAGGCTGCAATTCAGGATAATCGTTGTGCAGCCTGCTGACCCAGAGTTTGTTTTTAATTATTGATGTTACTTGATGTTATTTAACTTGATTTCAGACTGTGGGTACACCGTTGCCTAAAGAAGTCCAACATCCCAAAAAAAATCTGTGATTTTGTTTAATTCATTTGGTAGAAAAAAATCCTAAGAAAAGTTTTATTTAAAAAAATAACAAAAAACTAATAAATAAAGATATCAAAGGGACGAAAGAAAGAATCAGACAGAATGTAATTATGATACAACAAACTACAATGAGCTCCAAATATACACAAACAAACTATAAAAATAAACAACTAACAAATACAAATATAACGTAACCAAACAGTCAAGCAAATTCTAAGAAGCAAACTAACATAGAGCTAAAACAAGGAATTTGACTCCAGTGAAGTTCTCTGTGCACGGTAGTCAGAAAAAAAAAAAAAAACTAAACTAAGTACTAAAAATGAGGTAAAAGTTGAGGAATAAAGAAATAAACTAGAATAACAAAAATAAGAGCAATATAAACAAACATAAATAGCAGCGTTTACAGTGTGTAAGTGACACATATATTATATTATATTATATTATATTAGTTTAAGTTAGATTTTTTTTAACACGTTGCCATTATTGGTATATTACATATATGATATTATATTTTTGGCAAAGTGTAAAAAGAATTTATATTTAAATACACATGCATATATAAATAATAATGTGTCAAAAATAAGTATATAAAGTTTTTTTTTAATGTATGTATAACTCAAAAAATCGAACTCAAGCTGATGTATTTATAAACAATGGCAACGTGTAAAATAATATTTAAATAAAAATACATATATAAATAATAACAAGTTAAAAAAAATATTAAAATGTGTAAATAAATCAATGAATAGTTCTATATAATTAATGACAATGTCTAAAAAAAACAATAATAAAAACAAACTATATTTAAAAAATAAAAAAATAAAAAATGCATACATGACTAATGGAAGTGTGTCTCCCCCCCAAAAAATAAAAATCTAAATCTAACTCATATAGTGCAGCCCTATGTTTTATTTTATTTCACTTTTGTCTCATTGCCTTGTTTATTTATGTCTCATATTCACATGACATCAGCTTCACCCTCCTCTCTGCTGGAGGCCATGAAGTCACATATTAATGTAGAAAACCCTCCTTAAACCAAACTGTCAACATCAGACATCAGTGAGCAGATAACTACTAATAAACCAGGAATCAGGATCAATCTTCCCACACTTCAGCTCTGTTTCTCCTAAATTTCACTTTCCATTCCTGCACATGACGACACGTCCAGAGGGAAAGTCCAGGCTCGGTTCGGTTCGGAGGAAAGCAGCTGGAATCACGGACATCAGCCATGTTTGTTTACAGACACACACCGAGCAGCAGCAGCGCTCCGGCTCCGGTCCTCCGCCTCAAAGTGACAAACATTAAGCTAGCAGACGTCAACATGCCACCGCAGCCGAAAACGAAACTTTACACCGAGCCGCAGAACTTACCGTCGCCGCCGCTGGGCCTCCGGTAACCGGTTCTGTCGTCGCTCCGCCCGCCGCAGACGGATATCCCCGCTGACACCGGTACTGTTACCGGGTTTTCACCTGGTACCAGCCGTTAAAGTCGGAGCTTCGCCGAGCTGCTGCCTCCGTCTGAAGCTGCTCCAAAAACGCGGAACTCCTGTTTGAGCTCCCGCTGCACTTCCCGTCCGGCTGTTGCATTTCAAAATAAAAGCGGAAGTCGACAAAAATAAAGGGGGCAGCACTTTATTGGCCAAGTTTATACACGGAAACAAGGAATGTGACTCCAGTGGGTCTTAGTTCACTGTGTAAGTAGGAAAAGAAATAAACTAGAACAATAAAATACGATGACGAGCAATAAATAGAAGCTTTTATAATATGTGTGTAAAGGAGCAGCATTACTGAGGAAAATCTATTTTCTGTGTTTTGTGGTTATTATTTAATTTAGAACAAATATTTAACACAACACAATAAAATATATTGAAAATATGTTGGTTAAATTACTCAAGTAAAGTATTTATTGTGTATTTAACACTTTTAATCTTATTTACAGAGTTAATTTTTTATTGTTATATTACCACAGTAGTAATTTTTTTACATTTGTTTTTATTTTTATTATTTTATTAATGTTGTTTACTATTTTTTTTATTTTTTAAATATATATGTTGAAACTTATTTTTATTTTCTTTATATTTTTTAAATTGTTTATTCTCTTTGCTATTTGATCAGATCAAATACCCCCAAAAAAGCATTTTTCTGCATTTACGGACGTTTTATTGACCAATAAACGAGAAAATAAATTAATCAACAATAAAAATACTTATTTGTCGCAGCCCAAGAATACAAACAAAACTCTGGTATTATTTCTGATATTTAGGCTGCATGTGTTTGTCTCATATGAAGTAAAATATTGTTGATTAATACCACAAAGGGGAATTTTTAACCTCACAATTGAGAGTAAGAAAAGAGGATAAATCAGAAAAACAGAAGAAGGATATGAAGGACACACATTTAAGGATGTTTGCATGAATGAACTGCACTTGAGATCCTGTTTTGACTGCAGCTAACAAGGTGTACAGTTGATTTTATACATAAAATAAAAATAAAAACGTCTTTTCCAATCATCCTGTGGCCTGTACTGTTTAAAAATCAGACTGTTTGATGCATTAATAACATTATAGGAGCTGCAGTTGCATTGTTAGGTTGAATTGTTCTATCTTAGGCTATTTAAACCTATTAAAGCAGCTGGATTAACTCTAATTTAGTTTAAATTAAAGCAGAAACATGAGGGGAGCTGCTCTCCTGCCGCCCTACTTTGTGCGGAGGAAGGAGACGGTGGGAGGCGCACACCGCCTCAAAGAGCGCAAATCGAAAGTAACCTGAACGAGGAAATCAAAAAATCACACGGGACCGACATCTTGACTTGAGCTGCTGCCGAACTCGTCTGAATCCAGTTTAAAGAATCCGAGCGGGTTCGTTTCTTACATCCAGCTTAAAGCAGAACAAAGTTCGCTTCGTCATGTCGAAGGCGTCGACTCTGAGGATCAGCAGCACCAGCGCGAGGCAGGTGAGTCTACCTGCAGGGACTCCGGGTTCCCTCCGATCAGGGCTCCAGCTGACATGAAAAACTTGTGTTAAAGTGAATTTAATGCAGATTTAGGCTTAAATATTGAGACAGAGTCGGTTTGAGGCGCGTAAAGCTGCGGAAAGTCCCTCCGGAGAGGAAAACGAAACTAAATCCGTGACTCAGCAGCTTGAAAAGAACTGACTTTATGTGGTTTTATTTTCTGTTCAGGTGGAAAACTACCGCCAGGCTCTGTACCGGGAGGTGAGTTCAACCGTTTAGATGTGGACTGATGCAGGTTTATCACCTGCTGCAGCTTCTAACGAGACTTTGTTTCGCTTCCAGGCGGAGAATCTGTTCTCCAACATCATCCCCCAGAAGATCGTGAAGCTCGACAACCTGCTCAAGGTTCATTTATCTCATTTATTGTCCCCAACAAGTGCCAATTATTGTCCTAGTTTATAAGATTACAGATAATAACTAATTTTAAAGTATTTATTTACATGTTTAGGGGCCAAAATTATAAATAATGTCCACGTGTTTGCAAATATTAATTAATTCTTTGACAGTATGAAGTCATAAATGACAGCTTCACTGTGTTTAAATCTGTTTAAAAAAGTCAGTATTTCACATGTATTTTCTCATATTTAAAAGACAAGGACTGAACAATGGTAAAAGCAATAAATTAATTAATTAATAAACTATTATTTTACCTGTTTTTAAAAAAAAGATAATTAACATCTAGTGAAATTACAGAAAAAAATGTTGACTATTAAAAAAAAAAAAAAAAAAAATAGAATAAAAAAATAACTCTGTACATATTGTCCACACCTATAATCTGTATTTTTTACAAATAGTAATTAATTTTTTAAATAATATGTGACCACAAAACAACCTGGTTTTAATGTTCCTAAATCTGCTAAAATATATAATAAGTTTTTTACAGATTTTTGCAGTTATTTCAAAGATAAAATATTTATATTAAGGACTTAAAATAGTTTTAAAAAATATTGTTCATTTTGTAGATTTCCCTTTTTGTTAAATTACAGATAACTTTTTTTTTTTAAATTAAAAAGTATTAATTTTCACGTCAATCCTAAAGAAAGGCTTAAAATGAAAATCAAAATCTGTATTTTCTTTAAAAGTAATTAATTCTTTTTAAAATATTACTGTTTCTACGCTTTTAAAAAAATCATTATTTTACAGGTATTAGATAATAAAATATTTTAAATTATTTGAGAGAAAAAAATAGATATATTATAATGATAGAGAAAAAAAAACAAGGTCACCGTAAATAATGTTTAAAACTCACTTTTTTTGTATTTAAATCAGCCAAGACATTAAAATAATTTACAGATATTTGTTGTTATTTTTATTGTTTTAGCAGCTTTTTTAGCAGATTGTTCCGTCCCCCTGATAGATTATATTTAAACGACACCTTCACAATGTTATACAGAGAAACGGAGAAAATCCAAACCCTCACCTTACCGAGAACCCTTCAGCAGAACCGGGTTCTGGGACGGCGGCCGTCTGCCTTGTGGGGCTGAGGGTGACGGAGAGAGAACAGGAAGCAGACAAACAATAAACACTGAGGAAGCTGCGACATCAAAGCTGTTTCTACTAAAAGTGTTACCAACCCAGACCTCATCATGTGTTTTTATTTTCCAGCATGACGCCCTGAACATCACAGACATGACGTCCCTCCACGCCCCCCTGGACATCCCCATCCCAGACCCTCCTGCCCCGGAGGACGAGGTGAGAAGTCAGATTTTGGACATTTAAACCTTCATTATTAGTTTGTTTTTTTAGGTAATTAAACACTTAAAGCGGCTCGTGTGCAGCAGCAGTTATCAGTTACTGATGTGAATATCTTCTTTAACATATTTAGCTTCGTTTGAGTGAACTAAACACATTTATCGTCCAGTTTAGTGTCAAATATCTGATTATTGCACAAATACTGACACAAATACTCTAAAATCTGCACTGAGAAGTTACCAAATGTGACAGAAAACAGGTTCTCACAGCCAGTTGTGCTTCTTTAGTGGTGAAAACTGTTTCCTTCCATGATAATAAGACGCATTTATTTGCAGAGTAATTAATCAGAATTAGTGCCAGACATGGATTAGCTTCTATGGCTAACAATCGTTTGGTTGTTTGGATGAATATTTGTTCCTTTCATCCAGTTCTGTGGTTTTATTGACAGATTCACAGCTGACCTGATGTTAAAAAGGCTCCACAGAAGATTAAACATTAAATTTACTCCTAAAACTCAACTAATGTGCACAAAACAGCCTCCACATTTAAATGAGGTGCAGTCAGCTACAGTCCAGGCTGAACAATCTCAGGTTTTCTTTGTGCAGTGGGAATGAATCGAGAGTTCAGATGAGTTAAACTAAAGCTGCACGACCGGTTCTGCAGCCTGAGTCCTGCCTGTAATAATTAAAACTGTTGAAAAAGTCCTGAGGAACAGGGACAGACTGTCTTTAGGAGTGTCTACGAAGCTCTTCCTCAACAACCACAGAAAAGCTCTCAAGTAATAAACATTGCTGAAAAACACAAGCATGAAATTAGGTTTTAAAACCAGAAAAATATTATTTAAATCAGAAACTTTGCAGCTAAAGAAAGCAGAGTCCTCGTTTCTTCTTGTATATGATTGAATGTTGGTGGAAAAACACATTTAAATCTATTTTACTTACAGCCGAACACATAACATCACATTAAATAACATTTTTAAAACCTTCAACTAAATAAATGCAAATAAAATGTTTAATTAAATCACATTTGTCTCCATTTTTCCTAATTAATCACGATTCTGTGACGTTTACGTGACAAGTTATGAAGCATTAAACACAAAAACAGCAGCGCGATCTGAAGCTTATCGACGTTTGATTCTCTGACTGAATGTTTCAGGAAATGGAGACGGACAAGAACGAGGACGAGGAGAAGAAGAAGAAGAAAGGTGAGGCGTCGCTCTCGTCTGAGTCGGAGCCCGACGGCCGGGAGGCGGCGTCAAACTAAATCTTGTTTTTGCTCCTCAGCTCCGAAATGCGGCTTCATCAAAGGAAACGAGAAAATCCAGGAGCTGCTGGACTTGATCAAACCAGAGATCGTCGCCTTCAGAGAGACTCTCATCACTGTAAGTGGATCACAGACACTCTGAAGGTCGAGAACGATGGAAAACACCTGATTTGACTCACTGTGGGCTCATCGTTCACTTCAGTGTAAAGTCAGGAATGTCTTCTGTGCAGCGTAACACAACCATAAAGCACTAAATCATGACAAAAGAGAAAACGAAAGATGGAAAAATGGAAAAAACCTGCATGTACAACTTTTCTGTTTTGTTACCAACACACCGTAACTGTTTTTATAACCATTTGGAAACTTTTAGAGCCATTTCTGCTCCACCATCTCTGATTTGTCGGATTATTTTTAAGCAAAAATACAGATATTTCTAAAGATGTTTGCACAATTTTATCTTGATATACAATAAATATTTTTTGAACGTATATATTAATACCAATATTTTTGTTTTTCTGGTGCAACGTGTCATTTCTGCTCAATTAGTTGTGACAGTACAACAAAAATTACTCGTTTTTAAAAAAAATGTAAACAAACATTTAATATTAAAATTGTTCTACAGGTTGTATTTTATATTTTTTCATAAGCAGCAACATGTGATGCAGAAAATATCACTAGTTAACATCTGATTTATCAGTTTCTTTGTTAATTTATTTCCTCATATTTCACCTCACCCATGATCAGAGGTGATTTGGTCTACTTGTCTAATATTGTAGATTAGAAATAAAAGTGAAGATTTCAGGCTTTTATTTTGAATATTTCCTGAGATGTTGTCGTTCAAACAGCCTCAAATTTCAATTTAAGAAAAAAAAAAAACCTGCCGACAGTGGATAAGAATCTCAGAAAGGAGCTAAAATTCACAAATATCTTTATAAATATGCAGATTTTAACATAGAATCGAGCAGAATTTATTTTTTAAAATGATGATTTCACCCTTTTTTCACACTTTCCGGCTGCGAAATTGGATAATTTGGGTGATTTAAGAAATAAAAAAGCAACATGACTATCAAGCGTTCAGAGGGTTTAGTTGATATTAAAATATGATGCTTTAAAAATGAGAATGAACCTTGTGCTCTGTCCCGTAGCTCACCTGCTGGATTCAGCACCTCATTCCAAAAATAGAAGACGGAAATGACTTCGGAGTTGCCATCCAGGTACAATATTCTTCTTCTTTTACATGTTTTCATGTTGCATCTCCTTTTTTTTATTTATTAAATGTGCTTTTTTTCTTCTTGACCCACAGGAGAAAGTGTTGGAGCGAGCCGCCGCAGTAAAGACCAAAGTGGAGGGTTTTCAGACCAACGTCAACAAGTAGGCTGGATTTACATGATTCTGTTTTCTGGACTTTTATTAGAGCTGCAGGATTTTTTTTTTTTTTAAAACTGTCTTTGTTTAAATCTTCAGGTTCCTTTTAGATCGGGGGGACGCTGTAGCCAAAGCCTCCAAAGAAAACCATGTGGTGAGTGAATGAGGGTTTGAAATTAGCACATAAATATGCTGATGTTCTAGATTTTTTTCAGCTTATTTGACAGAAATCTATGAATTTCCCTGTTATTTCTGACAATTTGGTTTAAAAAAAGTTGATTATGCTTGAATAAATTAACAAAACTGATATATATCTTTTCTTATGACACCAACATTTCCTCTATGCAGGAAAAACCTTGTTGAACAGCTTCCAGGAAACGACTAAAACCAGCACTGAACGCATCATAACGACATGTTTTGTGTATTTAATTCCTCTAAAAAGCTGAGTTTCCTTCACTACGCGGCTCATTTTGACCGTCCTGATGCCTCAAACGCTCTCTAGAGGACAGAACGTGGATTCATCCGCTGATTGTCCCCAAATATTTGATTATTTTCTCCATTAATTTGTCTCTAAAATGCAGGAAAATTCTGAAAAATGTCAATTAAGGTTTCTGAAAGTTTTACCCACGACCCGAAAATAACAGAAAACAGAAAATAATCACATTTAAGTCGCTGAAAATCTGAGAATTTTGACTTTTTTTTTCCCTAAAAGAAAAAAAAAAAGACTCAAACTGATTAATGAGTCAACACTAAACAAAAGCCTGTTTACTTCCTCCAGCTGGGACTTGTTTTTATCATTTAAACGACGTATTTGTGAGCTGATTCTAAAGATTGATGTCATTTATTAGAAAGATAAAAGCTTGGAGCACGTTGCTGGTTTTCTTATGCAGCTGTGAGGAAAAGTCAAAAAGCTTCTGCCTGAAACTTTAAATTTGAGAAATAATGACAATAAACGACTTTAACTCGTCTCCCTCAGATGGATTACCGCAACCTGGTCCACGAGAGGGACGAGAACATGTACAGCGACATCAGAGTCATCACTCTGGACCTCCGCGGCTTCTACGTAAGTCTGACTACGAATAAAATACTTTTTTTTTTTTGACAAGAATTATTGGATCATTGTTCATATTTGGGCCTTAAACTGTTCTGAACACATAAAAACTGATTATTTATATCATGTTTGAAACTCTAAGGAGGTTTAATTACAGTATTAGAATAGAAAATAAACAGATTTATGAAAATATTTAGTTTAACTTGTGTTTAAAATGTCTGGTTTCAGCCTTAACCTACATTATAAACACATCTGAAATCCAACTAATTTAATGTAAACTCTTCTTCTGGAAACATTTACTTCAGTAAATATACATTAGTTCTGTATTTCAAGACAAGTTTCATGTGGAAATCTGACTTCTTTCCTCTATAAGGTTGGAAACTATGAGTTAGGATACTATTAATGTGCTTTTTAGAGGCTTATTTAGTGGTAATTTAATGTGAATTCTCAATTTTGGAAGAGTTTACTAAAAGTAAATCGACTGTAGTCTTGTATTTAGGACATGTTTAGTTTGGAAATCTTACTTCTTTCCTCTAAAAAGGTTGGAAATTGAGTTAAATGACTATTAATGTGTATTTTAAAGGCTTATTCTGGCATAAATTTAATGTAAAAATAGCATTTATTCAAGTAAATAAACTGCAGTCTTGCATTTAAAGTGATGTTTAGTTTGGAAATCTGACTTCTTTCCTCTAAAAAGGTTGTAAACTACTAGTTTAGTTATGACTAATGTGCTTTTTTTTAAGACTTATTCAATGTTAATTTAATGTAAACTTTTAATATGAACACATTTGCATCAGTAAACATTCTGTAGTCCTGCATTAAAGAGATGTTTAGTTGAGAGATCTGACTTCTTTCCTCTACAAAGGTTGGAAACTACTAGTTGAGTTAAATTAATGTGTATTTTAAAGGCTTATTCTGGCATAAATCTAATGTAAAAATCGCATTTACTCAAGTAAATAAACTGCAGTCTTGCATTTAAAGTGATGTTTAGTTTGGATATCTGACTTCTTACCTCCAAACGTTACTGATAATGTTTTGTTTTATTACTGATCAATACTTTAAAATGAATCAGAGCATCTTTTAACTTCTGAGTTTCTTTTTTTTTTTTTTTTTTTGCTGTTTTAAGACTTTCGTCCACTTTTCTGTCATCCACGGACATTAAAACACCTTTTTTTTCAACCCCTTTTCTTCAGGCCGAGCTTTACGACATCACCAGCAAAAACCTGGAAAAGATAACCAACCCGAAAGGAGAAGAGAAGCCCTCGATGTACTGAAGCTGCCGGAGAAAGGAGGCCGAGTTCTGGAGGCGCCACTGGGACAGAACCCACAACCCTCTGCTGTAATGACAACCTGGTGAATTCAATATCAATCATCTCCCTCTGTTCACCCATAAAACATTTAAAAAAAGTAAAAAATGTGATTCTCAACTTTGCTTTTCCAGTTCAATAAAACACCTGTACCGTAGTTTTATCTCTTTTGTTTGGTAACACTTGAGGATTTATGCACTAAATTGAAGTCTTTGGACGATGAGCGAATAAAGAAAAGCTCGTTTTTTTTCAGATTTTGTGAGATTCTTTGATTTATTTGTAACAAAAACAGCTTTTTTTTTTGTTTGTCATGTGTGAGACACGATGCGCTTCTCGTTTATCAAACACTCGGTCAGGAATCTGGCTACAAAAATATTTTCGCTCCCTCGAGATCGAGAAGGAAAACCGGTAATAACAATAATCACATAATAATAAACTCAGGAATACCAACACAGGAAAGGCTTTTATCCACAACAGAAAACCGTCTCAGCGTCCAGGGGTTTACACTTCAGGTCCTTCTCCACCAGGGATGAGCTGCAGAAGAGGAAATAAATTAATATGATTTAAATGATGAAGGCTTTAAACAACCAGAACGCAACACCTGGAGGATTCAGAATGAAAGGTCCCGTCTTCCTTTGCCTACCATGGTGATGTTATTGCCATTGAGGAGGATCTGGTCCAGTTTGGTTATTCTTCTTCCCTCTGGTGTGATTTCACTGGAACACAAAAGAGCCGAGTTAAATCAGCAAATGATTAAATTAAGAAACACTGTGGTTCCAGCAAAACCAACATTTACTCACAATTCTGTCACATCCTCCAGGACCATGTCTGGAACACTGGGTTAAGGACAACGTGTTGTTTAACAGACAAACAGTAAAATGAGCCCATGTTCAGGGGCTACAGTCCCCGACACAGAGGTCATGGGTTTGAGTCCCACTCATGGCCCTTTTCAACACGTCCTTCCCCCATTCTTCTCCCCCACTTTCCTGTCTCTCTCTCTCTCTCGACTTTCATATCAAAAAAGGCGACAAAAGGCCCCAAAAAAATCTATAAAAAAAAAACAAAACAGTAAAATGACACATTAAGTAAAACAGAAGCTTTTCAGAAAGGATACTGACAAAGTCGTCGAAACCCAGCAGGGTGCCGACGATTTCTTTGTCGGTTTTCATGACGATGTGAATTCGGGAGCCGATACATTTGTCCACCAGCTCTGCAAAATCAAAGACAAAGAGAAATTACACGTTTTAATTTCATTTCCTACTTTTTAAAAAAAAAATTCCTAATTAAGTTCTCAGTTAGTTCGTTACGTTGCTACTTAAATCATTTGTTTGATCTTCCTACACTTTTGTCAGTATTCGTTAACATGTTGGTTTTCTGTTCTAGTGGCTCAATGGTTTGTCTATAAAATGCAGAGAACTTGTTAAAGGCAGCTTCCCACAACCCAAGGTGACATCTTTAATCAGATAAAATACAATATATTCACTTTATTGTGTCATAAAGCTGAGAAAAGCAGCAAATAGGCAGTTTTGAGTGGATAAGTACAGAATACAACAGCCTCGAGACAAAATTTAAAAAGATAGATAAAACCAGATTTAAAAGGATTAAAACAAAGTGGAACAGGATTAAAATAAAACTGTAGAATACAAATACCAATGCAGCTACAGCGCAGCGCAAGAAAAGAGAGCTGAGAATGACTTCAAATGTCTGTGGTTGGAGTTTCAGATACGTGAAGCACAAACAGTTATAGTGTTTTAAAAAAAACACAAACCTGAAGTCACTAAAATATGGATTGTTGTCCATTTTTATGCTTAAGAAATATAAATAGACTCGTAAATTTGACCTCACAAATACTGATCTTAGCCTCAAAAATCCAGTATCAGTTGTGCCATCAGTTTTCTATCTAAGGATCAATTAATTAAATAGAACTGTTTCCTCACTAATTGATGAGTTGTTCTATGAATTGCTCTCCTGTTGGAAATCTCAATCAACACAGCCTCCTTTGATAAACCTGCTCTCTCTCTGTCTAGCTACTATTTACTAGTTTAACAGGGTATTATCAGCATATTTCTTAAATTGTTAAAATAAGTACACTTAAGTTTAGCTTTAACACAAATTGTAGGTAAACTGCTTTGTTTCGAGGTGCCACTGGTTCTGGCTGTCACATAAGTATTTAACCTCATACATTTACTTTATATGTTCTGTCCTGGTCCCATATTTTCATATAAATAACAACGTGACAGAGAAAAGCAGCAAAGTTTTATTTAAGAGGCTAGAATCAGAGAATATTTTTGCATTATTTCTGTCGTAAAATTCCTGAAGCGATGAATAAATGATAAAAACATCGACTCACTAATCAATTCAGCTCTAGTTATCACACAGTACAGCTGGATTTTTACTTCTCTGTCGCTTTAACAACCAAAAAACAACAGTCTTTGATTATTTCTATCATTTCTGGACTTGTATTACAGATACTGTGCAGCCACTCATGTACATCACAACGTTAGCTAGCTAGCTGCCAGCATGATGCTAACGCTAACTAGCAAAACATGGCTAACATCTTAATTTCCGTCTGCTGCTGCGACAAACTCCGGCCACCCAAACTTGGCGTATAATAGTTTTTATAAACGTTTAGCGAGATAAAGCAGAAACACGACATTATTTAGCATTTACTTACCCAGCGGGAGCAGCTGTGACGGGTTTGTCGTTTGAGTAGCCGCCATGTTCAAACAGAAGACTTCCGGTGAAGGCGGAACCAATCGATACAAGAACGCCAGGAGCCAGACCAAAGCAATCAAACGCGAATGACTCGTCGAACATCGTTTTTTTGGTTTAACTTTTGTTTTAAACATTCAAATCTGACCAAAATTTCACAAACTCCACTGATATAGGAGCCACGATAACAAATTATTTCAAAACACCACACTGGGAAGCAAAAGACAAGCACAATACAAGTTAAAATAAACAATAAAACTAAATTGAGGTAAAAAGGAAATTTGATGAGACAGGAAAAAACAAAGAAACGGCCTTACTGAAGTCAGCTTGTGGCTCCAAAACACTGCTCTGTGCAACACTAACTTTCATGAGCTCTTTATCAGGCAGCAGATTTGTTCAGATTATTATCAGTTTTTAATTCAGAGTTTTGTGTTACGGGACTCTATGGGTGAACCTTTTCTCCTCACCATCACATACATCTCTTCTTCTGGACTATTTAAAGAGTTGATTACCCATATTAGATAAACTTATTAATTTAAAGCAAAAAAAAAACAAAAAACAAAAAAAGTATTAATAATATATAGCTGTAAATCATCATAAATAAAACTAATTTAAAGGCCCAAAGTTTGAGTCTACTGGCCTGATCATCCAGCATTCAATCTGATATTATTGTGGAACATATCTTCAAAATAGAAAGAAACTAGGGAATTACTTAAACATTGTGAAAATATGAAGTCAGAATGTAAACATCTAATTTATATTTTCCAGTCTTTCTCCACAAGATGGCGCTGCTTGTGCCGGCTAACACATGACGTCATTCTTTGTCTGTAACAAAGAGGAGTGAATTCAGGTCAAGATAGTTCCCCACCACCGTTTCTGTTGCATCTGTTTCAGCTTCCCTTTGCCTAAGGAGTCGAGTTGTTCCGCCGTTTCTCTTTAAAATACCACAAAGTTGTTCTGTTGGATTCAAGTCAGGGAGCATACTTGTCCAGGTTATAGTTTTAATTTGTTTATTTATTTTAGAAACAGTTGTGTGATTTGGTGCTAAAATATTGCTCTTTACACTTTTGCAAACTGGGAGTCACCTTATCAACCAGTAATTTGGTCTATCCACAGGTATTTATGGTACAAATGTCATCTTCCCAACACCTTTTGCTCTCATGCAGCCAACAAAACCTACGAGGAATGAATTCTATACTTCTATTTTCATTGTGTGGCTACTTGAAGACATTAACATGTTGATTTATTACTTATCTTCTTTAATTTTTGCCATCCCATCTCAAATTGTCACATTTTTTTGGGAGAAAAAATCTGCTCGACCATCTTTAATCGCATTAAGTTTTTCATACATTTATGTATGGAATATCAACATTTCCTTTTTTCAGATTCAATTATTCAGTTTCATGTGTGATATTTCATCGTTTTGTGGAACATTTAAATTTCATGTGCCATATTTTATTATTATGTGTGATATAACTTATTATCTAACTGTTACTGCTGGCATTGCATTTTGCTATTTGATTGTGTTTTATTTTATGTCAGTAATGTACTTATCTTATTGCTTTTCTTTTCTTTCTATGTTTCCGCCCTGAGCTAGATCTGGTAACAACAATTTCCAATAAAGTTTTATTTTTTATTATATGCCCAAATTGTATGTAAAATACTTTACTGCTAAACTCTATTTCATTGTCTTTATACTTAATAATATAATATAAATTTGATCTAATAATACACATGGGGTGTACTCACTTCTGTCCTAACCTGGAACCCAAATGCTAACACTGCTAACATGCTAACAACAAGCGAAGCCAGCAGCGCGCAGCAGGGAATTATTTCGCTCCGTCCGTCGGCGCAGTGAGACGACGCGGAAGAGAACCTCCTCTCCGCTGTGGTCCCGCTGCTTCTGTCCGCGTCCGAGTGTCGATCCGCGGCTGAAGAAATCAACTCCGCTCGGCGCGCTTACCTCCGATCCCCCGAGTCACAACCGACGCCGGACTGCGCCGGACAGCAGTTTGGGGGGCGGGCGGGCAAATGGATCCTCACGGCAGGGACGAAGCGAAGGGCCCGGTGCTGCACATCGTGGTGGTTGGATTTCACCACAAGAAGGGCTGTCAGGTACGAGGACCCGCTGCGTGCTAACAGCTAACGGCGGCTACATGCTAACAGCCACTCTCATGCAAACAGCGGCTACATGCTAACAGCCACTCTCATGCAAACAGCGGCTACATGCTAACAGCCACTCTCATGCAAACTGCGGCTACATGCTAACAGCTACTCTCACTGAAGTGGCATAAAGGCGCTTTTTGCTGCATTTCTCAAGGTTTTTCCACGGAGAACTGAGACAAAGCTTATTAAAACTTACTCTATTTAACAGCACAGCGCCAACATGCTCCCAGCAGGGCTAATAATGAGAATAATTAGTGGTAATAATGACATTTATGCACAGCCTGGCATCTGCAGCAGTGACTGGAGGTTCACATCAGCTGTTTGCTCTGGGCTCACTCGCTTATATAACGTGTGCTCTGCTGCCGACTTGGACATCCTTCCACTTCAGTGTATTCAACAGCAGCAGCAGCTCACAGTGTTGTGATTACAGGCTGCAGCTTGTTCCTCACTGTCTCCAGGATCTGTGTTTTATCTGCACATCACCTAAAAAAAAGCAGCATCTGCTTTTGTAGCTGTCTGAGCACATTTCCAAGCAAAAAATCGCACAAAAATACAAGATATTCTCTGATTACAGCTTCTTAAAGGAAAGGATTTGCTGCCTCTTGGTTACGAACAATTATAAACCTGCAGTCTTTGACATTGCAATGTCTTTTATATCTGAGTGTGTTTTCATATAAAATGAATTTTGACTTAATGCATAAGAATCACTGACAGAGAAGTGAGACAGATGTACAGATTGTGCAGGAATGTGCAAATGATATGCTCAGGAATGTGCAAAATCTCACTAGAAGCAGCGTAAACAGCTTGAAATGCACTAAAGGTTAATAAATGAGTGTTTCCGTTAACAATCTTAGTATGTTTTGTCCTTGATATTTGCAGCTTTCATGCAATATTTACCCCAAAGTGTATTTTAGATTTCTTTTAATTGAATAATCAATTGACAGAAAGTGAAGTAGACATATTTTAAGATATTTTTTAAGCCAAAAGAGCCTCTCAGATGTGAGAATCCCGTGGTTTTCCTTGTCTAACGTTGTAGTTTATGGAGTATTTTAGGACCAAACTGGACATTTAGTGGCATCACGTTGGGTTTGAGTTGATTGTGGTGTGATTGTTCTGATTTTGCACAGACCAAATGATCACTCGAGTTAATAACTTACAGATTAATTGATAGGAAGAGGTGACGTTTCTATCACATCATGGGTATTTGTTGAACCTAATCTGCAATCTAGACCCAAAATAATGTTAATTTTCAACAAAATCTTGTGGTTACAGCTTCTGCTGATGGATGATTTGCTGCTTTTCGCTGTTAATTTTAGTTCCAAATTGAATATTTTCAGTTTTTGATGCTTCGCTTGGATGAAATCTGACGTTTAAAGATGTTTCCCACAGTTTTCTTTCTTTACAGAAGATGATCGCTGCTAGTTTAAAGTTTACAGTCTTGTGTTCTCGGGTCTCTTTTGCTGCAGAGGCATTGATCTCAATGAGATACTTTGAAAAGCTAAACTAAACCTTCTCTGACGTGTGTTTGTCAACAAGTTGTCACCAGTTCAACCAGTAAGCGATTCTCCCTCTCAGAAAGGTTTGTTGTGGCTTCAGTCATCCTGCAGCCTCTTATGTTTCACAGTCTCTCTGTTGGGAGCCACTTTACTGACTGATCGGGTGTCACGCAAGAAGTGTTTTCAGCTCGGCTCGGCTCGGCTCGGCTTTGTTTATCCCTGAAAGTGGAGTTTTGTGCAGCAGATCATCAACAGATGAAAAATCACAGAACTGGAAGCATTTGAATTCTTCAAGGTAATTTTCACAAACAGCTTTTACAGAGAAAAATCAGCAAAAATGCTCGATTCTCCACTAGAACAGAAATCTATCGGTTCCCTTCAGGAATTATTGAATAAAACCATTTCAAGGGAGAAATTTGAGGCTTTTTGCATAAAAAAAAATCTCTGCTTGACCGTTAGAAAGAGATGTTGTGGCTCTCAGAAGTAAAAATCGTCCACAAAACACAAGAGAAGATGACAAGCAGGAGAAAGTGAGAACTAATAAATATATTTTGAAGTCTTGTGAGTCATCCTGCAGATATTTTTTTTCCCATAAACGTTGCCTGAACCAAAGCAGCCTCGCTAGAAGTGTGCACGAGCTAAATGAAGTCTACAACTAAAAGATATAAAGAAAAGCACTAATCAGAGCCGGCTTTGGACCCTTGACAGTCAGCGTTACGTCACTTTCTCCCTCAGCTCCGCCTGCAGCCACAGATTTGACGTCTTATCTCTGAAATGTGACGGTTTTCTCATGTTGGCTTTCTGTTTGGTGTCTTCTGAACTGAATCTAACAGAAACCCGCTCGGCTCACGTTTCGCTTTTATTGTCCTCGTAAACCTGTTTGGCAAAGATTCAGTCTCGTCACTCGCTGACTCGCTGCCCTTTCGCCTCCCGCGTGACAAAAGCAGCGTTAAACAGCTGCTAATTAGTCAAAGTGTACAAGTGGCTCTAATGCATCTCTTAATTATCGTCCCCCCTTCTTGAAAATCCATTAAATGTGCCGGCCGTAAAACAAACGCTGCTGTTGTTGTTGTTGCTGCTGCTCTCCGTCTGTCTTTGTGGTCTTGAAAGCAGCTGCTGTGCACAAAACAAAAAGCAGTTTGTTTTGATGTGAAGACGAGACCAAAGCTCACAGCGGTGCCGCCGTGTTTGTTGGCAGGAACGGGCCTCCGGAGCTGGAGGTTATCTGATAGGGGTCAGCGATCTCCTGCTGGGCATCACGAGATTGAGTTGCTGGCTCTTTAATCCGGCTGCTGGCCGTCCTCCTCCTCCTCTTGTTCACCTGCTGCCCATCTGCTTCTGTGGCCGCACCGAGGAGACGGAGATGCTCGGATGAAAGATGATCAGTAGAACAAAAACAATGCAGAAAAATTTTACTGATGTTTGCTTCTTCAAAACATCACAGCCACTGGAATAAAGAAGCAGGAATTAAATGTTTAAAAAAGGATAAAGTCATCAAATAAACACCAAGTTACGAGTGTTTCCTATTTAATTAAACATTTTATTTAGATATAATAGAGATTAAAACATCATCACAATAATGTTCATCAAATAGTTTCTGAGTCCAAAGAATTTTCTGGGTATTTTTTTGCTCCTGACATGTTTAAATTTTAATTCCTTTACCTTTTATCAAAAAAACGCAGCCTCTGACTTCTACATTTTTTATTTTATTTTGCCTAAACTTCTAATAAACGACTTACAGTATTGTTATGTATTAATCCTCTGAACCCCAAGCAGCAGCTGAGTGGTTTTTATTTGCTCCTGTCACGTTTTTACTCACAGTTTAATGCAATATAAAGAAAGTCCTGCACCTGAAGAAGGAGAGGAAACAGTACGACACAGTTATAAACTAAAAATGAAAGTCTTCTATTATTTATTTTACACAAATAGAATAAAACTGGCGTCCTCAGGTGTCGCCAACGCTGAAAACGTTTCCTTTACGTGCTGCAGATATTTAACTGTTTACATGTTTATTCACGCTACTCTGCTCATCGGCTCCAGGAGGATGTTTCACTTTGCTGGATGTCTCTTCCAACAACTCGCTGGATTTTGTTTTATCACTCAGGCATGTTTTGTTTTGCTCCTAATCTCTCCCATCAGCTCCTCTCTGCTCCGAGTCAACACTGCCTGCAGTTCAACCTGAAAAGTCACTGAATGCATGTGCCGAATGTTTTTATAGCGAAGCTCAACGTAGCTGTGGCAAAGGGGGGGAAAACTAATCAAGTCAATTAACACTTGATCAGAGTTGGATCACACAGAGAATTAAAACCTTTTATGGGCCTTTTTCCGTTTCAAGTCACACAAATGCAGCGATGCAGTTTGATGTCGTGGGAAACAGAAACCCTCCAACAAAGAATGCAGTCATTATATCCGACCTTCACCTTCAAACTGCCTCTTAATAAATATTTAAGAAACTTGGAAAAGACCCAAACACATACGTGTCGCTGAGATTCTCTTCAGTACGACGCCGCCAACTCTTATTTTCTTCTCATGGAAATTCCAGCAAAATTAAAGTCACTAATGGAGGCTGTTTGGTAAAGAGCATCCCATTTAGCGCCGCGCCCCGAGGGTGTGCGCTCTGCAGGAGTTTATCCTCCAAGAGTGAATCAGCGTTGTTCAGGACCAGCAGGTTCCAGGTTAATCTCGCCGGAGGCTCTTAGCTGTCTGGCAGGAGGCTCGGCTTTGTGGCGGAACCGCGACGTTTTCTCTTCCGGGCAGCTTTTCCTTGAGCTCCGTGCAAACAGGAGAAGGATGTAAAAAGGCCCGCGTAGGCTGTGAAATCAGCCATAATGGTTTAATCTGTGACTCAAAGGTGGAGGATAAAAGAGGCTCCGATGTTTAAGCCGTTTGTCAACTTTAAACGTCTGGAGGCGAGAAGAGCCGACGTTCTCTTGTAGGGAGACAGAAAGGAAATTAATCTCATTTCCTACTCGCTAATAAGTTTGAAGTTTTCCTACTATTGTGTCTTAATTTTGATTTAAGAGGTTCGTTATTACCAACACTTAACAGCTGCTGGACAGATTTCCATTAAATGTGCAGCACAGTTTTTCCTCGTCCGACACCGTCCAAGAACTTTATTGATCCCAGAGGAAGGAAATCGCTTAAGTTGGTCCCATTGGAGTCAGAAGTAAAGCACAAAATATGAACTAAAATATAAATATAGGTGGAAAAAAATATGACCCAATAATACAAACATGAGTATAAAAAATATATACATAAGAAATAAAACTATAAACATAAGAAGGCGGTAGAAGCATGAATAAAATAATAATCTAGCAAATAATAAGTGGTGTGTTAGTGCACATAATAGGTTGTGTTGTGTGTAATGTTATGCATCCAACACTTAGTTTTCTCTATTATTGTTATCATAATTGTTATTTTTTACAACAATTACACATTTACGGAGCTTTATATTTACCATAAAGTCATTCAGCAATTCAGAAAAAACAAATCGTCAGCTTTTAGTTCAGTAAAGTAGGTCATTTCTGAAACCAAATGCTAAATATTTGATGCTCTGAAACGTGAGAATTTGCTGATTATCCTTTGATTTACGTGAGAAGAAGCTGATTTCTGTGGGTCGGACTGAAACGAGATGCTGCAGTGATATTACCTGAGTGGTTACTTTGACCCAGATATGAATTAGTCAGAAAATAATTATGGAAGAAATCATTCAGCTCTTAATTCCTTATGATTCCTGCATGACAAACGTCAGCAAAATAACATTAAAACATGCAAGTAAAGGCCTCTGTGTGAACAGATTACTGCCACATTATAATAAAACGAGGACTTTAATGTTCTTCCAGGTTAAACAGTGGATCAGTATTGGATGCACATGCAGCCTGAGCTCATCGAGTGTTTCGAGTCGTTCATCCAGACTCGTCTCGAGGGTCTTCCTGCTGCTCAGTGGCTCCGTTTGTCGCCGCTGCAGCGACGCCAAGTTGGCTCGAGGCGTTGCGGCATAAATCCTCCGCATCCAGCCTCGACGGGGCTGCATCGCTGCTTCTGGCAGCGCACATCTCCACAGTTGGCCGGGTCTCCGTCACGCGCTCCCTCCATGCGACGCTCCTGCAGCACTGTTGGTCCCACAAAGGACGGTGCTCTGGGTGGCTTCTGCTTCCTGCTCGGTTCCCTTTAGTTCATCCTGCTTCCTCATAATCTGTCAGAGTTTCTCCCAGAATGTTAAACGTGAGGCGAACACACGGTGTATGAAACTGATTTGTATTCAGGCTTCGGGGTGGACTGACTCGTAGGAGGAAGACACCAGCGAATCCAAGAACCTTGAAACCACAATAAACGGTTTTGCTTTTTGTCCTCAGGTTGAATTTTCCTACCCGCCGCTGATGCCAGATGAGGGTCACGACAGCAACCTGCTGCCCGAGGAGTGGAAGTACCTCCCCTTCCTGGCTCTTCCTGACGGAGCGCACAACTACCAGGAGGGTAGGTGCAGCTACAAACACCCAAACTACAGCAAATACACTTCATTTCAAACAATGTCTAGATCTGTCTTTACTCTCCTGCAACTCCAGTAATTCAATATGTAGGAAAATGAAGCAGAAGCTATATTTTTGTAAAAATACTCCCGTATGTGATCTGATATCCTTCATCGTTTGGTCACTCCACAGTTAACTGGATAATAAATTGCCTCTAATGTGGCATTAAAAGAGTTTGACCTGCAGAAGAAGCCACTTGGGAGGCTGCTATCGATTCCTTTAAAGATGGAGGATGTAAGCAGGAGCTTCTTCACTTCTCAGCTGATGATAAACTCACTTTTGTTCATTGATTTTGTAGCAGCAGACGTCACTTCTGAAATCAGACCCGGCTGTCAGGAGAGAGTCGGTCCATTGCTGGGATTTGTAGCTTTTAGATCGTTTGACTTGATGAATTTGTTGGAGCTTGTCGGACGAAGTTTAACTCCAAAAACCACTGGATGTTCAACTTTCTGTCCATTTGTGATCTTCTATCAGGAAATTGACCCGAATCTGAGCTTGAAATCCTGATATTTCACCCAAATCACTTTATTCTTCACGTCTCTTTTATAAAGTTGAACCAGATTCTGTAAAAAACTAAATATTCTGCGCTTCTCATTGCAACCATGAAGCCGTCAGCGACTCCACTGTGACCAACAGTCATGCAAAATTCAGGGATTTTCAGGCTGTGTTGCAAAGAGAACCATAAAATGTGACCAGACTGTTCCCTGTAGAGCTCGTGGTTCTTCAGCAGGCCTGGCTGTGACTGATAGTGAGCAGAGTCCGGCTTCTCGTCCGGTGTGTTGTGGCTGCCGTCATGTGACGATCCCGCGGTTCGCTGCTGCCGCCCAGCGAAGGCAAACAGCAGGAACTGAGCCAAAGTTCACATCCAGACCGTCGGCTTGAAACCTGCAGAACCTGAGAACACAGGACGTGAGAGTCTCTGTGGCTTTCTGTCCGCCGCGCCGTTTGGTTTTTTAGAAGTGAAAATCGTTGGTTTTCACGCTGCGACGACAGACGTCGGTCTGAGCTGTGTCCGTTTATGAACTTGACCTGTTGTTCTTGTTGCTGCCTGCAGACCGTCAGCTGATTAAAACACTGACGTGACTCGTGGCTTCTGATGTGACGGGTCACAGAGGAATGCAGTGCAGGCTTCTTCTGCTGTTAACACTAAAGGGAGCGCTGTTAAAGATGAACACAATCATTACAGCAAGAAAGTGTTTTGATTGAATCCTCACATTGTGTTTATTCTCCCCACAAGCTCTTAACATTTTATTTCCAATTTTTCCAACCCATTAATTACAAGTTTTTTCCTGGATAAATATGTGAAAATCCAACCGATGGGTTAACCGTCGCCGCCTCCTCTCCAAAATCCTAAATGGTTGACGTCCACGGTCTAACCTTTAGCTCTGGCTCAGAGGAAACCTTAACCTCGTTATAAAAAGCCTTCTACCTCCTCTGAAGGCTGATATTTGTGCCATTTGCTTCAGTGTTTGCTTCTTTCTGTTGCTCTTTCTCTTCATTAAATTACCGAGGCGGCCGGCGACCTCACGTCAGCTCTGATTAGCAATAACGATGACGTTTTGTTCAGTCTCACCGTGAACTAAAAAACAAGTTAACAGTAGTGCAGAATTAACGCCAGCACCTCGTTTACCTTTATTTAAGTTCTGTATTGTTCATTGGTTTAAAATGTTTTTTAAGGGAGACTGTTTATTCTAAACTATGCTTTCAAAGCTTCAACATGTTATTTTACAAGCTCCATTTTTGGGAAATAACCCCCTTGAGACAAACCATATACAAGCTTTAATGTGGCTAAAAGGATGACCTGAATTTAGGCATTTATTGCAGCTATAAAGGCCCTAAAATGAAACTGTTTTGAAGAAAGACGCTGCTCAAAACATTGTTTTCACCATCAGATAATCTGATATTTTTCAATTACTTATTTGGAGTATTTGGAAAATTGCAAGAAATAATTACCCACTGCATCCTCAGATGCTGCGTTTTGTCCAACCAACAGTCCAGAACGTAGATCTTCATTTGA
>NW_007580234.1:37033-44482 GCF_000690725.1 Stegastes partitus | reverse complement strand
GAGGCACAAACACTCCACAGTCGCAGGTGTTTCTTTTGCTTTCCATTACGCCCTGGCTTCTCACTATTATTAAATTCTTCATTTTGACCGTGGCAGGGATTGACTTGAGAGACGGAGCAAACAAAAGCGGAAAATACACCATCTCCGGGATTTCGTACATGTGTGTGTGTTACAGATACGTCGAGGCAGGAAAGGCTTCCCACAAATTGCTCTGATTGATGACTCATAAATGGCACCTGCTCATGGACGAATGGACATGTTTTTTTTTTTCTATACAAATCACTTTCCTCAGATGTTCTCTGCTGAATGTCACTTTCCAGATGCCAGGTGTCATGAATAATGCATTATAACGTGTGTGGTGTTTGTATAGAAGGGAAACACAGCTGCATGTATCTGTTCACCTCCTCCCCCTCTTGTCAGAGTGGCGTTTTATGGAAAAGTGAAATCATAGGATTGAGCCGGTGTGTTGTGGTGTGTGCGGGCGTGCGCTGAATGCGATAAAGAACTCACAGCAGGTGAGTGTTGACAGATGTCACCGAGTGTTTCTGTTCATCCGTGTAGAAAACAGCATTGTAGGCAGCATGTCCCCCCCCGAAATTGACCCCTGAACAGAGATGTCCAATATATAGAGTGTGTTGTTTGCTCCCGACAAAAGCTTTTTGTCGCACTTTTTCTCTGTTCTTAAAGCCGTTTCATCTGTGCCTTGTTGATCTCATTCCATGTGAACCACTTTGGTGAGGAACATATCACAAACGCTTTCAGACACAAAGAAAGGCCGTTGTTGAAAAAGAAGGGAAAGCAACTACAATGCATCTGCTGAAAAATTAATGAAAAAGCAAGCCTTGTAGTTAAAGACTGTCTATCCACTGCTCAGATAAAAGCACCCATCGTGGTTATCTGACCACGAAGACGTAAGTGCACGGAGTCTGTACAGAGTGCTGTTTGCTGTAGTGCATTGCCACTTTACAAAACGAAGCAAGAATGTGAGCTAAAAATACTGCCTCTGTATAAATAAATCATATATTAATAATAAAATACAATATATTATAAATATAACACGTTATTGTATGTTGTGTACGTGTTACATCTGAAATGTTTATCCCATTAAAACAGAATTCATTCAAAAGGTGACTCAGTTGGCTTCCTCCAAACCAGCCAATTAAAGCACCCAGCTCAATTTGTGCATCCACATCAGAATATTAATTTGATGCATCATAACAAGGTCTTTAAAAAGGTCAGTAATTGCCTCTGCCACTCATTGTTCCAGGGTAAGATTTCAGTGTTCCCATTTTGGGACTCGCTGTCACTGTAACACTCATTTCTAACTCCATTAAAAAGGACGAGAAGCTCCAGATTAATGCGCATGCTGCTCAATGTCTGCAGGATGTGTGGTTAGAAAACCATTTCCAAACATCCTCACTGTACAATCTATTAAGTTATTTAAAGTATACGTCAGTGTTGTTTATACACTGTGTCGTGTTTCCATCAAGTGGTCAATGAAAGTCAGTCGGTGTGGGTTTAAAGTCTCTCCAGTCGTTGATATCCCTAACCCTAACCCTAACCCTGCCTTAAAATGGCTTAGATGTGACTCGTAGCTGTTGCTTCCTTTCGAATCAAGTTGACTGGATTGGTTTCTCAGGTTTGTTACGCATAAAACCCCAGAAGTCTGATATCTCAAAGTTTTCAAGACTTTCATCAGTACATTGCATTTCCAAGATGGAAAACGTGAGCCATAGCTGCTTATTTTGCTCATGATGTGCTTCCAACATATAAAAAAAACACCATATGCACACAGTAACAAAGTAGATGTATCTGTCATGGAGGTATTGCAGCTGCTTTATTCAGTTATTCAAACCTCGCAAACTGAAGTGTATTTTTTTTTTTTTATGCTTCAAGCGTCTTTTCTTCCAGTTCATGCATAACGGCAGTGATTATGTGTATGGCTCTAAGCTCTGGTATTGAGCTACACTTAATACTGTGTCGGAACAAAGAAGGTACAAAGAGTGTAAACACACAGGACTGTGTTGAAGAATAGGTGTCTTAGAAATGCTAGAAATTCCGATTATTTGACTTTTCAGACAGTGCTACTGTGTTCTTGTGACTTAACAATCTAAGGCAGCATGGACAGCTATAAAGAGATAACTGTTGTACTGAGCAATGAGAAGCAATACTGGCTATTAGGGAATTAAAAGGTCCAGTATAAAGGATTTATTGTCATCTAACGATGAGGTTGCAAATTGTAAGCAACTAAATCCACCTCACTGCAGTTCCTTAAATGACCACTTGAGGCTGTCTCCCAAAGCGAGCAGTCTGCCACTTAAAATGTCCAACTTTACGGCAGAAATAAACATGTTTAAAGGCTAGTACAAATGCTGGTTTTGATCTCCATAGCTAATTTCCCGTTCTTGACAATTATGCAGGGGGCTCATTTTTTTTTATATTGCACTCATCAAAATTGTATGAAGGCTTAAAGTTATGCGTGATTAAAAGGAAAGGCCACGTTGGGTGACAGATGGGTACCATCATAGAACAGCCTTTGGTCCAGAAACATTTGCATGACCCACCTCAGCCCCTCTTTTGACTCATTTTTTGATGGGTGACTGTTGGAACAACCACACTGAGTTTCAAACCAACTGTTCAGAAAACCAGTGGGTGACATCACGGAGGGTTTGTTCATCTTTTTCATGTAGTCTATGATCTCACTTCACCCTCCATTTCTGAAAGTAAAGGAGCACCAGTGGTGGTTTCTAAAACTGTGAAAGTCCCTCACTAGAACCAGTGTTTGCTATGTCCATTCTGGGCAGAAACATGATGGTGCCACATGGCAAAGTAGGACCTATTGTAAGGCAGCAATAACACAGTAAGTCTTTTTGTCAGGTTATTTTACATTAACATTGACATTATAATTATGAATATTGGATTCCAGTAGGAGCAATAGATCCTCCTAAATCTTGCACATTCTACCTTTAAGGATCCTTTTTGCTTCACTGTGTTGTCGTCTTGAGTCTCACTGACTGAACCAGAAACAGAGATCACTTTGTGTAGAGCCTGATAGAAGGGCAACAAATCTGTCCTGAAATGCTTACCGACCTGCTCTTTCAAAATATATAGCGTTTGAATCAGTCTTCCTACAAAAGCTTGCTGAGTGTGCTATTGATTTAGAAATGCATTAACGTTCTGTCTTTTTCCTCTCCTCCTTTCAGTCTGTTTTCTCTTGCCTGCTTTTTATCTTCTTTTTCCATAGAATTTAGGTAATTACACCATCAATAGGATTGATAAATGACTGAATAATGAATAGGTTGTTTGCTTTGGCAGAATGTCGCCATCATATCAGAATTTTAAAGGTGTTGTCCACAATGCTTTCCATCCATCCATCATCTATACATCGCTCAATCCTCTGTAGGGTTACAGGGGGGCTGGAGCCTATCCCAGCTAATTAATATCCACACCTACGGACAATTTAGAATCACCAATTAACCTCAGCATGTTTTTGGACTGTGGGAGGAAGCTGGAGAACCTGGTGAGAACCCACTCACAGAAAGACCCCAGGCTGAATTTCCAACCCAGGATCTTCTAGCTGTGCAGCGACAGTGCTAACCACCGCCTGCAGTGCCGCCCCCATCATGTTTTGATAAACGTATTATTACCACCTTTGTTAGAGTCTCGGTAAACACACACCATCCTCAGACACCATCTGCACTTTGAACACAGATGTATTAGTTGTCTTTATGCACTATCCTGATGTTGTGCTTGCATTAGCAGCTAATGAGATAATAGTGAATACACTGGGGTTGAAAAAATTGCTAAGAACTAAAGCAAACAAAGATAGGAATCGGCGAGTCCAATCCCTCCCAACTTGTCACGTACAACAGCTTTGTCAGGACCCCTTGGTATCACATTTGACAAACAAAGGGTAAGCTTTGGCTTCGTTTTTTTTAGCATACAGCTTAATTAGATTGACAGTGCTGTAAACATCAGAGTTGGATGCCATGAGTCTGTAGCTTTGTGTTGTCTGTTGGTGTCGTCACTGTGTCTCCTCTTAAAGCAACAAGTTGTTTGCTTAATAACTCATGTTTAAAGTAGTGAAAGGGTGTATTTGAACCCAAACTGTAATCTTTTCCAAAAATAGCCAGAAGCAGGACATTCCTCTTCCGAGCAATATTTTCCAGTCCCTCCTGAGAGATCCCAAGGTGTTTTTCAGGCCCAATGAGATAAGCGATCCCCTCCAGGGAGTTCTCTACTCCCATTTGAATGTCCCCTGAAAATCTCCCAAAGAAGGCACCCAGGAGACATCCTCATCAGGTGCAGAACCACCTCAGCTGTCTCGTTTAAACGCAAAGGAGCAGCAATATTACTCTGAGGGCTTTTTGGATGTCTCCTCAATCTTTCTCTAAGGCTAAGCACAGCCACCCTACAGAGAAAATTCATCTCAGTCGCTTAAACCTGCAATCTTGTTTGGGTCAAGAGTGAAAATGAAAGTAAACACTGAGTGAAATCTAGAGTTAAATTAAAAATTAAAAATTAATAATGGTCCGACACCGGACACCGGACACAAAACTTCTTTCATCTCCTGGATGAAAGTCCTGTGACTTATGCCACCACATGCCACCAACACCCTTCCAACATCCACATGAGGCCCTTTAAAACTAGAACACTTCCTCTAGGTCATCGACACCAAAGGACAACTGGTGTGTAGCTCTTCTGTCACAATGACTTTGACAAACTGGCAGTATTTAACACACTGGGACCGAGAACAGGTTGGATCTGCAGATTTATGATTTGTTTTGGTGCATTAATCCAAACAGTGTAGAACCATCCAACATTTCTTAGGACACTGGGCTGGCCGATGGGTATCAGCTGCTTCATTCATGCATCACCATCAGGGACTCACTCATCATCATTTGGGAAACCAGTTGACTAGTCAGTGACAGTCATCCAGATACACTACGTACTTGCTTTTATGTACCAGGTTTTTGGGATTGCTACTTTAACGTTCGTGCATGTCTTAATTAGCAGGCTATTAGCTCTCTCAGCAGAATCTTTATTGCTGTTTAGATTTTTTGAGAGACCCTGCAAAGAGCAGAGCCTTTTCTCCCCGACTTAACCACATAATCATTCGCTGAAATTGGTCAATTCCTTCACATAAGTGTCTCTGACTCAGCTGACACATGCTGCTAATTGGTAATTGCACCTAATTTGCTGTACCTTTATCATCGTGTTTACAACTGTAATGAAGTTATTGAGGTCCTTTTCCTCACAGCGATTTTTTTATTTTTTTTGTCCTTCCGCTCCGTTCTGTTTGTTGTTATTTTGCAGCAGCACATAACTGAAACGTTACAGTTTCTCATCTCTATGTCCTCAGATATATTATACATGACAGCAGTGTTTTTTAACCCCTCCGTCATTTCTATCAAATTTCTCACAGCCTTTACAGCACCACGGTAATGCTAAAGGATGACATTGCAGTGAAGGGCTTTGTGGTGACTCATCCCTGCACTTCAGGAGTGTTTCCCCCCACCCCTCGGCTGTCTCATCCTCTCTCTGGTTACTACATCGAAGCCCCTGCAGAACAGGATAATGCCTCATGCCCTGCCTTCCCTAGTCATTACCGTTACCTCCTCATCCCTCTTTCTCCCTCCATCCTCCCACTCATCATCCCCCTGCTCCCTCAAAAGCCTGCTTTTTGCTAGTTTCCCCTCCTTCCAAGTCTGACGGCCTGTCTACCTACGATAAACGCTTTCCAAAGGTGAGGAATGACTCAGCCTATGTTTCCGCTGGAGGTCACTGTTAAAACAGACCTGTGGTAGTGTGGCCAGATGGCCGGCGTCTCGGTATGGAGGATGGCACAAGGGCAGCAGCATCACAACGAAACAAGCAGACAGCCTTGGCTTTCCTGCAGTCGGTGACGATAGCGAGGGAGGAAGGAGCAACAAGGACTTTAAAAAGATTTAGATGGTAAGAAAATAAAAACAAATGCAGCAACAAAATGAGACATCCCTGAGTTTATAATTTATGCTTTATAACCAAGCAAGTAGAGTGTCAAACAAAGTCTATTTCACCTTTTATACACACATACTTAAGTTTTTTACCAGTTCATGTCCCAATAAGATAATTTTCACCTGATTGCCTTTTGATTGATAACCTCAGCATAACCTGTGTGTGCCACTTTGGTGCTGAAATTTGGAGACACTTATTTACTTGTAGGGTTGGATAGTGACAAAAAAAACCTATATTCAACCACACACCACCTATTTCCACTCTCCTCTGAATACCAACCGTGCCACTCTCTAAAAACACTAAAGCTGTGCAATAACAAGTGACAACTACCTCAAAAAAGTGGGGTTGTTAAACTGTGCGCGCTGCTATCATGGATTCAAAAACAAGCGATGGCCTTCTGTGTGTGTGAAGGAAAAAGAGAGAGAAACAAGATGAGACATGATAAAAGATTGATCAGACGATTGGTGTTTTCCAAAGCAAGTCAAAAAAGAACTCCTTCGATGAACCCCAACAACAGTCCATCCTGTGTTTGTGACAGAAAGAGAGAGTTGACAGATGAATGATTGATCAGATGATCAGTGTCTTAAATGATCAAAGTGGCATTGCATAAACTGTGACGCCTCACAGGAGCTGCCTCACAAATCTCGCACCACTGGAATGAAAACATGTTCATCCTCATTATTGCGACATTTAATGAAAAACCCCACAGTCAAGTCTCTTCTCTTAACTCTGCTTAAACACTGTACATCTACTCCTTCGTCGTCTGAAAATAATGCTGTATTTTTTTTGGAGGTCTATTCTCTCTAATAACAAGTGGATTTGCAGCACCGGAGGCAGCAGCCCTGGATGTTTAATGAAGAGCCCCAGATCAATTTTCCTGTTAATCAAAAATAGGAATAAAAAGGAAATAGCATGTGAGGGTGGATGACACAGACGAAGAGTTATTTCCTGTCGCAACAGAATAACCAGGATATGTGAGAGCCACTTGAGTAGAAACTCGGGTCGGTGAAAAAGAGGGCTCTGTAGCTACGTATGTAGTCCAGCCAGGGTCGCCAACTCACAGGCTTTTGGCTTCAGCTACCTGATTCAGATTCTGTCTCACACCTTCACGCCGCTCAAAGAAATAACCTTGATCAGGATCAAACTGTAAATGACATTTTGTACTTTTCGTTCGCAAGCAGACAGGTGGTCCGTCAAACACAGAGTCAGAGTTAATCTGCTACAGTTAAATCATTTATTACATAGCCACCGTCCTCCGGGTAAATGCTGAGCTTCATCGCAGCTGTCAGGATGTTATTTTACTGCTAAAGTCAAAATATTTTTCTGTCAGGTTTTTTTCTTAAAAACATTTTTCTGTTCCACAGTTTTAGAGGAGGATATTTGCAGCAGTGATGTTACGGTGAGTATGGATGCTTCCCATAGGTATACATAGAACATGGTGTCTCATTAAAG
>NW_007580234.1:5785-36062 GCF_000690725.1 Stegastes partitus | reverse complement strand
ATCACGTTGAGCAGACTGGTTGTCGCCACTTTGGTCAACAGATGCTGGTTCAAATGATTCAGCGTCACTGTAATCAGATGGATCTGACATATGATCATCTTCTTCCTCTGAAATGTCAGATTCTTCCAGGTCAGAGTCTTCATCTGCCTGTAAGATATTTTTCAGGCCTTGTGCAACAGTGTGTCTTGTTGGCCGTTCTCTGTTTGACATTCTTCTCCACCAACACAGAGAGAACTTTATGTTGTGTGAAGTAAATATGTTGGAAAATTCGCAATTTTCAGATGGGGTTCAAGTAGACCTCAATAGGAAATTGGCTGCTACTTCTCTAGAACACCCATGCATCTATAAGTAGCACATGTACTACAACAAGCTCATAAAGTCAAACAGACTCCTAAAACCCCAACTTTGTTGTGCCTCTGAAATTCTTGTGGTAGATGAAAAACACAATCCAGGGTTCAGTTGGGCTTCAGTCAGTGGGATTAAGGTTAAACTAAAAACCCTGGTCAACATTTTTATTTAAAGGCACAACTTTACATATGATGATAGCTGTAAATCATCACTAGACTAACTTACTCATTGTGATACAAATGTGGAACCTATGATAAGCATGAAAAGACAGTTCGTTTGTCAAGAATACAGTGTCTCACATTTTATATTCACTTTACCATGAAATAACTTACAAACAGAAGAAAAATAAAGTATAAAGTAAAGATTTTGGGCTTGACTAAGCCCCCAGTGTTTTACTAGCCTAACAACACTTCTAGTTTGGAGGCAAATAATATTTTCAACCTAATTTCAGAACAGATATGAATAAATAAAAACTGTATATAGTCTAATAAATGAATGAAGAAAATTAGGAAACACTGCCAGCTGGCTCATTAAAGGAGAGTTTTAGCTACCTTGCTACCTGCCAGCTAACTGTCTTTGCCAGTGACACAGGTCAGGCCTCCTTACATGCTAACACTGACTTTACAGTTAGCTAGCTAGCAAACTACACCTAAAAATAGCAAGCTCGTCAAACTTGAAAAAGAGCAAAGCGTGCAGAAATTGATTTGTTGTCATGTTATCAACATAACTTAAGAGCAGATAGTTTCTTCACAACTAAAGCTGTTTTGCTAAATTTTATCGAGGGTATCTTTAATATCCAGTTTGTTTGTTCTAAAAGCATTCTGAACAAGTTCCAGAAAGTTCTTGTCATGTTTTCAGCTTGAAGTTTTGTTTGTTTTGTTTTTTCTTCCCAGAGTGTTCTAGTTAAAGATTCCTGAATGTTGCAGAATGTCCCTCCTTTGTGAGAATAATTTATGGAAGTATGCTCTGTAATGTGTTACCTCAACATTCTCGAAACCTTCCGCAGACGAAATGTTTCACCTTCTTTAACAAATCACATTAAAGGAACATTTTACGAAAAACAGTCTGTCATCTGAGGCCACAATGCCATCTTAATAAAAAAAATGTTAATTGTCGCTTTGAGAATGTTCTTTTGTTTTGTGTAACAGAATCCTCTGAAAGTTCCAATTCAAATATCACCGCTTAATTAACTTTTAATCTTAGTGGAACATTATTTGCAATGGGATATCTTTAAAACAGTAGATTTTTTATTTTTTATTTTTTTGGCTCAAATTATTAAAATTTGTAGGTAATGTTAGCTAATGTTGTGGGAACATTCCGTGCTATGTTCGGAGGGTTCCTGGGCACAAAGTACTCTGATGCTAATCATCATCTCACACCATATCGTTGCACCAATTGTTAGGTTTAGCTGACTGCGAGTTCTACACAAGCTCCACTGTCACCTTCATCTCCCTCCCACTCCTCATCCTCCTCACTGGGCCACCACCATTATCTGATGCTGAAGAAGGTCCTGCAGCGAATATGTCAGTGATTTTTGCACAGTTGGCAGCACCTGCCTGAAGAACCTGTCTTTTTTTGGCCAGCAATTTCACCTCACCTCTCGTGTTTTGTTGTATCAGTTTTGGCCCATTGACTGCACACCTCTTAAAGGGTGAGGGGTTTAAAGATATAATTATGCCAGCTTTGTGTTGTTAGGAAAATACAATGGAACAATCTACCTGGTTATGAGCTCGTCAGTGAAAAAAAAAAAAAGAAAATAATGACGCATCAGCTGACCAGGAATGAGCTCTATCTGCCAGATGGCCAGGCCAGCCCTGCTTCCTTACCCGAGAGATAGGACTAAGGAGCTCAGACATCCGGAGGGAGCTCAGTGTCGAGCAGCAGCAGAAAGATTGTATATCTGATTTGGCTTGAGAATGCCTCGGGATCCCCCAGGAGGAGCGAGAAAACATTTCTGTGGATATGGGAAGAAGGATGTCAAAATAACCTTGCCAAGCCTGCTGCAACCACAACCTGGCCCTGAATAACAGGCAGAAAACAGATGAATGGTTGGATGTACACTGTCTATTGTGTTTGAAAAAGTACAAGTACAAAAGAGTGCAGTTTGAGGAACAGATGCCACATAATCAGATACACATTCATTGAAACTGATTTCTCTGTAATTATAGAATAAAGCTGGTCTTCAATGAAACATTCATCCATTATCTATACACCACCTAATCCTCATTAGGGTGGCAGGGGGCTGGAGTCTATCCCAGCTGACTTAGGGCAAAGGCAGGGGACACCCTGGACAGTTTGCCAGTCTATTGCAGGGCTACACAGAGAGCCAAACAACCCTGCACTCTCACACCTACTGACAGTTTCGAATCACAGCATGTTTTTGGACTGTGGGAGGAAGCCGGAGAACCCAGAGAGAACCCATGCTGTGTAGAGAGAGTGTGCAAACCCCACACAAAAAGATCCATGGCGTACTAACCGGGATGTGAACCAGGGATCTTCTAAGCTGTGAGTCGACAGTGCTAAGCCACCATTTAGCCCTGCAGTGGAACATATGTGTTTACATATTTATACAGGTATATTGATATTCAGACTGCCCCTTTAACTAAAAAAAAAGGGAAAAAAGTATCAATGATTCCACCACAACAACGACCCAAGTACCATAAAGTGTATAGAATGAGGAGATCGGGGTGGATGGACAGGTCTAACAAAGGTCGACCACTGAATTGTTTTTTACTTGGATGCACTGATAGCTAGGTTTTCAATTAATAACAACAGCACCACTCTGATTTAGTCTCTAGCTTTGGATTTCAAATGTATCAATCATTTTATGTATGATATGTGTCATATATATGTCAGGCGTCATTATACTTACATATCCAGGAGTACCGGTGATACAGAGGGATGTTGGGCTATGTAGGTACCTAGAGAACACGAAAACACTGTGTCCCTAATGCCTCAAGGTCGAACCATGCTTTCCTTGTCAGTGTCTGCAAAGGTATGTAATATTTGTTATCCACACAAGTCCATAACAGTCTATGTGGACATTTGCGGAACATTGGGGTGCAGCCCAAAATTTGGGACAACGCAGACAAGTGTGCTGACTGTGCATGTTCTAGGAAAACAAGTGGCACCTAAATAGACGTGGGGCACGAGGAGAGAATGTACGAGGAGAATCTCAGCCAGCCACAGCTTTATAGTCCATCTTTAAAAGTAGTCGCTGCTGGACTTTGGAGGAGCCTTACTTGCACGAGCTTTCCATTGACGGAACCCAACCACAGCTGGAAGTCCCTATTTCTCTACACATCTTGTGCTATGTCTGTTCACTATACTAGGGCACCTCAGGAATAATCACTGATACGGGGCTACAGCGTAATGTGTTACCAATTGCTGTCTTCTCGTGCGTTTTTCTGTGTTTTCAATGTGCCATTCAGCAAAACCAGCGCAGCCCTATTGTAGAATGAACAGAGCCACATCTGCAGTACAATTATCGGCCTGTGCACTTGCAGAAAGCATGAATTGCCTATTACCCTGTCAGAAATCATTCCCTGTTTGATTTAAAGCACACCACATTTACAGTCACACCGTTTTAGTGTAGTTTCGAAATCCTGAATGTATCTACTATATAGCGTTGTCAAAAACTCTATAATGTAAGGTCGGTGTTTTGAGTGGACCCAAATGCCAGGAAGTACTGTAACACTGTTTGTTTTTTTGTGGCTGGTCATAAGTCTTTTAGTGTGGAAGATATGGGGTGAACTGGGGAGTCAGAGGTGTTTTGGAGCTAGTAGGAGGTCGAGCAGGTGGAGAGTGGCGTTGAAGATGGTAAAGGAGAGTGGAAAGGCAGGCAGGTTATTTGGTGTTAAGTGTGGCTGGAGATCTGGCTGGTGGTTGGCTGGTAACTGGAGAGCAAGCACGCTGGCACGACAGAAAAAAATGGTTAACACAACAAGAATTACTCAGAGCAACAAGATGGCAAGGAGGGTTGGCCTGAGAGCGTCTACTATCACAGCAGGTGACAGAAAGATCTGGCAAAGACTTGCGAAGAGGATGGGGGTGATAAACTGCAGGAGTTGATGAGGTAATGGTGAGCGAGTGTGCCAGCTGCCGACTGTGCAGAAGAAGTCACGACCCAAGACACACTCACACAAAGACAAACGTCAGCGTGACGAGAACCACGACGCTAAAGCATAATGGAAAAAATAGTATTCACGGCGTGGATACTGCTCTCCTCTAACAAGCCCAATACACAAGGCTTGATGAAAGAGACGATGCCTATAAAAATCAAAAACTGTATCTGATGTAAATTTGGCCGCCACCCCCTCGTGCAGCAATGCGGTGCTCCCTGGGAGTCCCATTACGATCAGATGTCAAGCATCGTTTGTGATGAGTGTTGAATGTCTTCGGCTGTGTGAAAACGGCAGCTCCTCAACTTGAATTTCATTTTCAGGAGGAGGAAGAAGTCACAGGGAGCCAAATCTGGTGAACAGGGTGGGTGGGGAGTGTTGTTTATTCTGTTGTAGCCGAAAAACCTGCGTGTAATCATTGCGCTGTGACCAGGCGCAAAGTATTTTTGAGCACTGACATGCCACTGCGTGAAATGTTCTCCCTCCGACGCCTCAGGGCGTTACAGTAGAACTCCACGCTCATGCTCCAACCCTGGAGATATATATCTCCTGGTGCACAACCACATGAATGGTGAAGAAAACAACAAGCATGCTCCCTGTTCACTCCTGCCCTGATGCGCCTTGTTAATGTTTTCTTCTCTGCTCCAGTTTGCAATCCATGGAGAAATCATAAATGCGCATCTACCAGGTTCTACAGTTGATAGTATCATGTCATGTAGTCTTCTTGACTCATGACAGTTACTTCTCCAACTGTGGTAGTTCACAGATTCCAGAATCCCCATTGTGCAACTCAACAGCTGACAGCGATGACGCAAAGTGAAGATGATTAGTGTCCCTTACATAAGGAGTAGTGAATGAGTGAAGAAGGGGGTGATTTAAGACTCAGTGTGCTTCTGTAATTATCCAATTCAGAATTTACTTACATTCTTTTCCATTCTTTCATTAATTATGATGAAAAGCATTTTATATATTATATATATATATAGATGTTGACTGAAACGGTTTTTAGGGTCGAGACTGATTATTAGTAACGAAGGAGACCGCTAACCAATATTTTGAGTCGATTTTCATTTGCGATAAAACTGAAAATCTTGCTGAGAAAGTTTAGAATGATACAAACTCCAGCACAAAACTTCAAGACATCAGTGAAATTTCTCTATCTGTGAGTGGTAGCTGTGGGCAGAGTGTGGCGGCTGCATCACACCCAAAGTATCTCATTTTTTGGGCTGATTTGTTTGATCTAGAATTGGTTAAAAAAAAAAAACACACACAACTCTGATAATCAGCCAGGCCGATAATTGGTCAATCCCCAGTTCTTGGTTAGCAGAAGGTTTGCAGTGCAAATGTGAAATACGGAATACTGAAATACTACTTCAGTCTGTGTGCCGCCGTCATTCTCCAAGCAGCAAAAAGCTCTAATGCTACCAGTACATTTGATGCGACTGAGGTGTTTCCTCACTTGGTCGCTGCCATCACCCCTATGTGGGAGTCTTATATTTCATAGGAGGCACATGAGCAAGTGAGCATTGTGTATCTACATCCTCCCTTTGTCTTAACATATAACTCTATATCACGCTTTATCCTGAACATTCTGTTCAGTAACTTTGGCTACAGTGCACTAAGATACTCCTCCATTTTGACCTTTGCTCCCAGTCTACTTCTATACACTTTCAGAATAGATTCACGGTCTGAAACAAATAAATGGTTAGAAAAAAAATAAAGAAGGAAAAAAAAATTGACGCCCACGAGCAAAAAAAAAAACAAAACAGCATCCCTCCTGTGCTCTCTGCCTCCATGATGCATGCTTGAGTGGCTTTCCTGTCCACATCGCAGACAGCCAGACAGGCGAGTGGAAGCGCAGATGAAACGCCGTGCCACAGCCAAAAACCTAAGACAGATTCTGCCACCATTAGCAACACACTGGAAGTCTGTACTGAGCAAGAACTTTCAGTAAGCACTCTCCTCTTCATATTACCCAATTAATGAAAATTAATGCACAATGGGCCAGCACAGAGAGAAAAACTAATCAAACTATTTCTTTCTCTCACTCTCTAAGACGCTCAGTGTTCGAGTGCCCCATCATAAATCACTTCATTCTCATCAGCCTGAGTGAACAGTAAGCTATTGTATGCTCCTACGCATCTCATTTCTTCCTAATTAGACATTATGCATAGATATGATTGTTTCATACATAAAAGAAAACCGCATGCAGCAGTTCAGAAACAGCTACAAGTGTCTGTATAATGGTGATCAAGGTGATCTAAAAGTTTGAGAGGAATTCAAAGTTAAATCATAGCTGTGATGTGGGCAAGAAGCAATTCAAGTCACAGTGTGTTCTGCGGCTCATCACCGCTAAATAGGGACCCAAATGTCAAATCATCAGTCTTGCTTTTAGTGCTTTTTGAACACTGTTTACTACAGGTCGTCTCAGAGACCATGTCAGAACAACATACTGTTGGAGACTGCACCACTACTTTAAAGCATGTTCTATCGTTTTAAATGTAATCTAAATAATCCCATTACATCTCATTAATCAAACCAAGTAGGAAGGGGAAAGATCGGAGAAGGTAGACGGGTTTTGCTAAGTCTTGTCTGATTCCCTGGATTGCGGCAGCAGGTATAAAACTGCTGCTGACCATGTTTTTCACATGGATTTCCTCCCTCCTTCTGCTAGCTACTTAATATTATTTTCCAAATCCTTTTCAATTCAGGAAATAACAACAACAACCTCAAAGCAGCAAACTCCCACACTGAAAGTTTTAAGTTTTGAATCATGCAGATAGGTTTTGTTTAGTTAGTTTATTATTGGCCCATGTTCATCAGTGGTTCTTTGTGTTTTTGAAATATGCAAATATGATTAAGGTTAAATTATAAATGTTAGCTAAGTTCACCATTTGTGGTCTCACTTATCATTTTGCTAAGCACTCAAGCAAGTAGGTCTTTGGTCAGAAAGGTGACCTGGGACCAATGGTCATCCTAGCAGAGCTTCAGATGTTATCTATAGAGACAGGAAAGCCTGATGACCAGCAGCAACAGATTAATCAGGCCTTTATGGTGGAACGGCAAGATGGAAGCAACTCCGAGTAAAAGGCCATGACAGCCTACTTGAAGGTCGCCAAACTGAATTTAAAAGGTAATATGAGGGAAACGATTTCCTGATCTCATGTGTGCACTCCAAGCACTATGTCTGTTGAACACCAGGAACTGTGCAGCACCCGACTAACACCGCTCCTGCAGTGAAACATGGTGGTGGCAGCGTCATGCAATGGGGTTGCTTTTAGTTTTGATTCTTAATTACTTTTCAGACATTTCTTAAAACAGCTTTTTTTACATTGTCATTAGGGGACTCTGAGTATAGACTGATGAGGAAAATGCTCATTTTATTCATTTACTATTACCTTTAATTTAAAACACTGATAAAGTGTGCAAAAAGTGAAGAGGTCTGCACACTTTCTGAAGCCACTGTATATTTATCAACAACTAATGTCGACACAGGAGCTTATTTCTTTTTAATGGGAGCTGTAAATCTTCTTGTAACTTGGCTAATTTGGAATTCTGCTCTACAACCTGGTGAGCACAGATATACGAGGTCTTTAAACTTAGTCCCAACCCCACAGAACAGAGTAAACTATATGTCTCTTGAGACTAGAATGTGACTTTTCCATGAAAGGCAGACTTCACAGGAAGAGAGAAAGTTAAGACATCGGGCCAATAACTCTATTCAGTGAAATTACATGCTCGTCATCTTTACAGTGCAGAGACTGCCAAGATAGGGAATCGAAACTGTAGCTCTGTACTGCTGCTCAAGATGAACAATTGAAAAAGATGAGTAGCCCTGCTGCTCCGACTGGTGGGAGATTTTCATTGGGTTTGAAGCTCGGTGCTGCTGAGGCTGTGTGCAGAATTGTAAATGAACTCTATCCATCCCATTTATTACTCATCACTTTCTATTATGGAAATAATGGACAGTGTGGAATGATTGTATTTTCAGTGATAATGGTTCAATTTCCAGTGGGATTGCTTCTTCCTGCCACCGAAGGGCGGATTACAAAAACAACAAAAAATCACTGAGACAAAAGAAGAGATTTAGAATTCACATTAAAAAATGCCACTGGACTGTCGCCCTAAATGTAATAATTAATGGTCTCTTCCATAATTAAATCCTAATACCCATCTTTCATATTGCTTAATGTAAACCAAGTAAAGAAAAGTCAATGCAAATTTGAGATTCTAAACAGTTTATTCACGTCAAAAAGAATTTTCAAAAAAGCAATTCAGAATACATTTTTAAAAAAAATCAAAATTCCAAGCCAACTTCTCTTAGCTACTGCTAATCAAGAATTCCATTCTTGCACATTTGCAGTTTATAGTAATTTTTGCCCTATCAAAAATGTTTTGTACTTTCTGAAACACCGAGTCCTTGGTGACACACAAATATTGCAGAAGCAAGCGTCTAATCTCTAGCCTACTAATTTGTCAGCTGCTTTAGCAGGCGTAGCACGCCGCATAATTACATAATTGGCTCCCCGAGACGGTGAAAAACTGTCTCTGGCTGACTCCTTTTAAACAGAGAATCCTATAAATGAAGTATTAAATATGCATTTCATCACTAAAAAGGGCTTTCAGAAGAAGACTAACTAATGTATCTGGTAAATGTTATCTCAGGTGACACATCTGGGGTTGCTAGAGGGTAAACCATTAAGGATTTTTGTTAATGGAACCTGTACTGTGAAAATACTGTGAAATCCTTAATGGCCTTGGATATGATATTTTAAATAGCTTTGCTTTTTTTAGTGAGCATTTTCTGTTGAAAGATGTCACTGGGAAAAAAATACTTTCAGAACAGGTTCAAAAGTAAAAGATTTTCTTGCGAGTATTCGAAGGCATTAAATGAACGTTCCCATTTTAACTGTATGGCACCAAGATTTGCAATCTGGAAAATGTTAAGCCTGTAATGTGCAAACAAGAAATTCCTAATCAATACTGTCTGACTTTCAACCTATAACTACAACTCTAACTCCTAATTTTCAATCAACACATGCATCTTTGTCACAGAAAACAATCAGGCTTTTTGGTTCTTTCATAGGTCACGGGTCTTCTGGAAATATGACAAAATCTATGGCGCCAACAATATACACACAACAGCTTAAGTCAGTTTTAGTGGTATAAAAAGCTGCATTAGTCAGATTTTCTTAGTGGCATTGCCTCTTAACCTCTCGCGAGTGATTATGATTAACTTCAGCTGCTGACTTCTCTGAGTCAATTCAAATAGGGCCAATCTGACCCACTCATGAGACTCAGCCACAAATACTACAGTGGGAAAGTCTGAGGAGCTCAGCAGTGATGTGAAAAAGCAAATCATTGCCTTCAAGAAGTCAGGAAAGTCACTGACAGCCATTCCAAAGCTGCTGCAAATCCCATAATCAATTTTGCAAACAGTTGTTTGCAAGAACGGCAAGCTACAGTTGTGTCACTGCCAAGATGAGGAATAAAACACAAACTATCACCTGCTGCAGAGAGACAGTTGGTCAGGATGAGTAACAGTCAACCATTAAACATAAAAAAAACAACAACTTTCTTTCTGTAATGAATTAAAAGCTGCTGGAACACAGCTGTCAGGCTCAAGTTAAGGTTTCTGTTGATCACATGGACAAAGAAAAAGCCTTCTGGAGAAAGGTTCTGTGGTCAGATAAAACTAAAATTGAGCTATTTGGCCACAAAGACCACAATTATGTTTGGAGAGACGGTGAGGCCTTTAACCCCCAAAACACCAAACATACTTTCACGCATGGAGGTGGCAGCTTTATGCTCTGGGGTTGTTTTGGTGCTGCCAGTGCTTTACACAAAGTGAACAGAATAATGGAGAAGGTGGATACCTTCCACATCCTCAGGGAAAACCCTAAGATCATGAGCCAGAAGGTTGGTTCCTGGACACAGTTGGGTGTTTCAACAAGACAATGACCCCAAACACTCATCAAAACTGATAAAGAAATGACTAAATTGTATATATTTTTTTGACTCAACAGGTTTTTTTGCATTCTTCCAGAAGACCTACATATAATATATTTATGAAACAATTGAAATGCATGATTGTTTGTTTGCTTTTATATATATATATATAACAGGGATGCATGTGTTCCAATGGTTCTGTCATAGAAGATTAAGGGTAGTAGGAGTCATTAGAAATACAGGACTGCCACAACATCAATGGTCTTTATAGTGTATGTCAACATTTGTCCTCAACTGTAAGACTCAATAGACATACTGACCACATCCTGTACACACTGAATATTGCTGTGACTGGTGCCCGAGTTCTGCAAATCAAATAAGACTGCAGAATTATTATATTTCAAGGGTAACTGTTGTAAATTAAACAAAATTGGAGGATAATAACAGTAAAAGATGGTTTGAGGACAAACAGTGTATGTCAGGTTGTGTTAACAGTGGCTGTCTGATGAGAGGAGAGCTATGATTGGATAATTAATGGCAGATCCAGGGTCAGATTTCTTTAATACATTGTTAGTGTGCAATGAATAATCAGGCTGGCTCTAAGTCTGTTCTATGGGGGGGGGGAGCATGAAGCTTTGGCAGTTTGAAATGATTGTACATGAAGGCTTTTTTGAATTATTGATGTACAAAAGGCTAAATTATCATACAAATGTGATAATTGTCAGCAGCCCCATGTACATGGATGAACATTATGTGATCAAATCCAAAGCTTGACAGGCCTTCCTAGTTACAGTTGCTATGACTGGACATTCACAGCTGGAGATACATGGTTTTCCTTGGATGCTAGGGTTATTACTGTATTCCTATAACCACCATAACTCTACATACCGATTCATTTTCACATCTAAAAATGACCATCACAAACACATTTACTCCCCCACCCCCACAAAAACACACCTCTCTCGCTCTACGCACAAGGGCTGGCTCTCCATTATGTTGAGCTGATGGCAGTTACGGCCAAATTGGAAGAAAATCTGCCGTCAGAGAGCTTGCCAGGTGCCTCATATGTTTGCAACGGCCGTTATTCGCTGCTAAATGCATTCTCTCTCAGTCAAGAGTGACGAAGGAGAGAGATGAGGCGATTTTTCTCCTTCATCATGTCATGATATCTAAAAGAGGCTGCAGGGGGGCTGCTCAAAGAGCTGCATGTCTGCTGTAACTGCCTTCCCCCTGGCTGCACAGCATCACTCATGTCCCTTACGACGGCCTATGCCTCCCCAGGGTGTCCATCATGTTGCGAGAGTGAGTATACATCGATTCAAGTATTCGGCCACAGGTGTCATTTAAGATAAAGGCTTTTTTTTCTTTTTTTGGTGGTTCCATTTCCTATTCCTTCTTCTTCATCTTCTTTACCATGCTTTTTTTTAAAATCTGTTTTCATCTCGTTCTTATCAGAGATCAACGAGTCCATCAGGAAGTAAGGGTTCCTGTAAAATAAGATTATATTTTCCCTAGAGTCTGGTATCCTGATCAAAAAGAGTTGATAAAAGCATCTTTCTCTGTGCAAATGTTACACAATGTGTGCAGAATAAAAAAAAATCTTGCTCAAGAAATGATGGTTGTTAGCAAACTGAGGGAATCTTGACAAACCAAGATCACCTGTAAAAACAATCTGTCCTATTAGTCGGAATCATTAAAACAGCAAAACAGGAACTCATCTGCTAAGACAAATACAAATGCTTAATGTGGTACTAAAATGCAGACAGAACACTGGACTCCCCAACAACTGGACTTGGAAAAAAATGCCAATTAAGAAAAAAATCTGTTTTGTTGTGTGTTTTCCTCACTTGTTGTGCTTCCAAATAACTGTCAAGCAAATTTGGTGCAAACTATTGAGCTGCTGCAAAAAGTTTTAAAAAAGAAAATGCAAATGAGGTGAGTTTCCATTAACAGCTTCGGGGTGAATAAACTGGGTAGAAGGTGGTGGCAAAAGTTATGGCTGTAATAAACACAGTCGACTAAAGGTCAAGAACTTAAAACAATACCAGTTTGCCAAACATTTCCCAAGACAGAAGCTGGTGATCAGTCTGAGGTTAAATGTTTTCTATCTTTTTCTTCTACCATGAAGCTCATTAACCCTGTTTCCAAAAAGTCAAAAACCATCTCCAGCAAGCATGAAAACTTTTTGTGAAACTGAGGAGGTTCTTTCATATGTTTTACTTTTTCTAATTCTTATATGTACAAGATATCATAGTACTTTAAAATATGTTACGGAAATATGACTTCCAAGACTAAGATAAAAGTTGTGCTAACATCGTGAATGTTATCTGGCTGTCCTCCCTGTATGTTAGAGCAAGATATGGGAAATAAGGCAAACCATTGTCATCGCAGGGATCGCACCCACCACCCTAACATTACTAAAAATGCATCTACCTATATCAAGCTGGCCTACTGCACAAAAAATCCACACCACAAACCTGTACTGGCAGGACAGAGGAACAACCATTGCCGGCCTGTGCAAACGAGCTTGCCCTAGTACCACCTAAAAGTCCTGTGTTATGACTCTGTGGGTCATCTATAGTGTTTTGTGTTTTTGCTGCTTGCTTCTCTCCTCAGTGTGTGTGTGTGCGTGTATTCCTGGTTTTGAGTGAATGGATTAGGACAGGGGTGTCGACATCCGGTCCTCGAGGGCCGCAATCCTGCATGTTTTAGATGTGTCCTTCTTCCAACACACCTGATTTACATGATCAGGATCGTTATCAGACTTCTGCAGAGCTTGATGATGAGCTGATCATTTGAATCAGGTGTGTTGGAAGAGGGAAGCATCTAAAACATGCAGGATTGCGGCCCTCAAGGACCGCAGTTCGACACCCCTGGATTAGGAGCAGGTGGTGACTCTGGATTGGCTGTCTCGCCTGATTTGAGCCGCGCAATTGGTCAGGGGGCGGGTCCATCCGCTATTTGAACAGCCCGCCAGCTGCACTCGTTCTCCTCACCTCCAGCTTTGCCACCTCAGAGAATGCAACAGATTCCGTGTCTTGTAGTGACTCTTTGTAAATATTGTAGATAGAGAGCAGAGTAGGAGGGAGAGGCCTTTTTTCTTTTAAACCCTTTTTCTCCTGTTTTTTGTTTATTAGCTAGGTAGGTCATATTATTGTCTTTTATTTGCTTTTTCTTTTCGACAGGGAAATCAGGGCTAATGTAGAGAGTGTTTTGTTTGTTATTTTGGCCTATGCCCCCCCTCTTTACTGTAAAAAATAAAAGAAACTGCTCATTTTGATTCTTGGCTTGTCTGATTGCTGGCCTTCTTTGAAGTGGAAAGACTAGTGTGGAGCAAACTCATGTTATGCTAAAGGTTCCCCTAGACCGGGGCATAACACCTGTCCGAAAAGACAAAAATTCATCCATCATCCACAATTTATTCTCTAAAGAGTTGACTTTGGGCAGAAGCTGGGGAACAGCCTGAACATGTCACCGGTCTACAACAGGGCTACCCATGCCTGCAAGAACACATAAATCACAATACCAAAAGATATTTATATAACAAAAGTTTTTAATTCCCTTGGTCAGTGGCCATGGTATGACTCATTTTTCTGTGTGTCATCCAATATTTATAGGAATGGGTTCCGATTGCAGGTTCCATTTTGGATGCAGTTGGATTTGTTTAGTGCTGCCGTCTGTTACTCACTTATCAAGTATTTCACAGTCTCTCTAAAATAGTATGTTTCTCTCTGTCTGACATTACAGGCTTTAAAAAGAAAAATAAACATGTATGCATACAGTATAAGTTGAATTGGATTGTAACGTTATGCCGTCTCTCCTCTGCTTGACCTCTGAAAATTCAGGAAACGTGGGAACCCTTCAGTCTGCTGGTGCACATTTTCCTTTCCAACGGTGACTTTATACCCTTTATTCCCTTCACAGGGAACCTCTTTGAGGTGTCTTCACAGGATGACCTCGGCCCCTCTATTTGCCACCACTTGCAATAGAATTTGTCCTTTGGTGATTGCTTTCCCTTTCACAGGGCTTCTGGCAGGTATCCAGAGGATTAGGGGGGCGAACAGTACAGGTACTCTGACAAGGTTGTGTAGTTGTTGTTGCCCCACTTGTTTCTTGTGACACCGTCGATTTATTTAGGTGGGAAAGCAGAAGTAGCGTCTTCACGTTTGTTATTGTTCAAAGCAGTGCTCTTTATGTAGATGGCAAACCCCTGAAATACCTTTACGCTTTTCAGACACCTCTGTGTCACGATTGTTGAATTTTCATGGCTTGCCGCCCTAGAGTCCATCTGCTTTATTTTATTTATTAGCATAGTATACAGATAAGTGAAAAGGCCAGTGGGAGGTCAAGCAGATTGTGAATTTTGAAGGGGTAGTTTAGTTTCTTTGAAATGGGGTAGCTTATTAGCAGTCAGTGTATTACCTACAGTGGATGACAGTCTGCACACCCCCAGTTTGGACAAGCAACACAGAAGGCGAACAATGAACTTGTGTGGATAGGGTCAGCAGCAAAATGGAACAATCTGAACACTGAAAAAAAAAAATCAATATCAGTTCAAGTGTACACTATATATTTAGAATATTTTCAATGCTCTACCTTGCTGTCAGACAGGCCTTTCTGAAAGGGAACTGTAGCAGCTACTGTACATCGATCGATTCTCTCTTCTGAGCCACCAGGCTTTGTTGACAAAAACAGTAATTTTACCTCGCAGTAAAATGACTGTTGTGGGAGTTGCCTGTCTACCATTGCCTTGATTGATTTGTTTGTCTGTGTTATTGTGCGACTTTTTAACATGTTAGGTTGGAGTCAAATTAAAACTAAAATGCCCTGAAGGAAAACTGCAGAGTTATGGGGGTAATTCCCTGCAGATTTGTTCCTAAAAATGACTCATTTTAGTTTTACTAAATCATGTCTGCATTTCTGTGTCTCTTGCAAAAATAATGATTTCTCTTTCCATTGTGGAAATCGCATCTATACCACATAGAACACCTCATTTCAGTCCTGACAGGATTTTAAGGTGACAACTAGCACACCCTTGGAATTAATTTTACGCTTAAAAACATATTAAACAATTGTTGATCCATCATGTATAGAATGAACAACACTTTCCGATAACAGGCTGTCTAACACATTGTGCGTTCTCAGCCCTGTTTAATAAGACAGTATCTTTCTGCGTCCTTCCTCCCCTGACAAAAGGTCAAACTGTAATAATGACACAATCTCTCCGTGCTTTCAGCTCATGTCAGCGGTACAGACCAGTGTGCATCGAGGACAATGGCGATGATGAGACTCTCTCACAGGTCCACAGTGACCTGACGTCTGCCTCACAATACTGTCATCAACCTGGCTTGTTGCAGAGGCGGCACCTCGTAGAAGCTTTTATTATTCAAACCACTCTTGTCCGTTGTACACATGTGTTGGCGCATGCACAACCTTTCTTTCCAGAGGTGGAAAGGCAGTGACGTCTAATATTGTTTTCTTTGTTTCTCCATTGTTATTTTTGCCCAAGAATTCATGTTGCAGCTTTTCTTGTCACTATCTCAGGTGCCTGGCAACGTCTTCTAGTATCTTCACGGTGACTAGCAGGGAGTCTATTTAAAGGTGAAGCTTTTAAATTTAGCATGAGTACACTGCAGTTTTTCTAAGATGATTTTTAAATGAATCATTTTAAATATTTTTAGAGTCTGAATAGAAATAAATAGAGATGTTAGCTGCCTGGAACAGATATTTTTCTAACTGTATCAGCTTTTACAGACTGTGTAGTGTCTTGTCCTGTCAGTCTGACCAGACCAGCAATATTTATTTAAATGGCAGTTTTATTAGCTTAGTCCCACGGCTGGGGTTCCTCTCATTCATGGACACAGACTTGAATGGTTTCCATTGGTTTCCAGTGGTATAAAGTCCTGTTTTTCTGTTAATTCTTCTCATCTTCTTCATCTTGGCTTCTAGAGTCTTGGCAACAGAGTCTGCCGCAAAATAAAGAGCGCTGGAACGCCACTAGTTTCCCAAGTTCTGTTGTTTTTTAGGATGTCCTCTTGTCTTTCTGATTCCTTCCAAACAGTAAAAATGAGATTCACTACAAATAAACAGCAAATTGTGTGTTCCAGGCAGCTATTTTCTGTTTACCCAACTGAAATGATTCATCCTTCTTAGAAAAGCTGCAGGGAGCTCATGCTAATCATGCTAAACTACTTAACATGTAGTAAATGAATCAGATGTGGGAAATCAGATGCTAATAATTCAGTAGGATTCTGAGAAGGACTTTTACTTGAAAGTGGGGGATATTTACTTTGTTGTATTGGTGCGTAATTGTCCTGCTAGCATGACTCATAGAGCCACATTAATTGGAAGCACACCAGTTTGCAATAAACTCAGTATTTCTGCGCTTTACTTCTGGTTGGCAGAAGGAAACCAGCACTCTCCAATTAAGAAGGAAGATGTAAACTAAAGCAGCAGACTGAAATGCATCCTATTCCTCATTTACCAGCCACTTTACCGATGACCTCGACGAGACCAAAGAACCTGAAGCACCACTTGGTACCAGAAACAATCAAAGAGAAATAAACAGATGCACCTCTTTGAACAAGAGAATACATTACATTCACGCTCGATGTTTCTCTTTCATGTATGAAGCTCAGATCAAGCAGCCTGTCAAACATAGTCCACTGTTATCTGTCCTCTCTGGCAGTATGGCAAAATCGCTCAGGTGTCAAAAAAAAAAAAGCGTAGCGGATTGGATTGGTGGGCTGATACTTAAATGTCAAGATTTAAACTTCAAATGTCACATCGTGAGCACTACCGATTGATTTTTTGACGGGTTGTAAAGGGAATTTGGCAGAATGAGATCAGTGACATACAAAGGAGGCCCTGTTTTACTGGAGCGTCACTGTTTGGCTCAGACACTGGTGGAGTGGGAATCCAGGTAAAGTGTACCGATGCTCCGAGCTAAGCTGACAGACCTGTGAACTCACATACATGCCAATACCCATACTTTCATACAATGTAGTATGCAAGAAGAAGATTGATCGTCAAAAGCAGTGAGCAAAACCTATCATGTTGCACTACCAGCTTATCTGTCTGGCTATTTTGACTCATAATATTCTGCACAGCCCAAGATATGAAGCATATGTCATGGTGCCCCACATAAATAACAGGCTTGAGCTGCTGAGACTGCACAGAGAGGTGATTTCATATTGCAAGATGTCAAAGCTTAAGGTGCAACGTTATGGCGAAGCAGCCTGATTGTATACATACCGCATGCATTAGTCCATACTTTAAAAGGGCAGCTGTAGTATACAGTGAAAGTAAATGTATGCCATTTATGACAGGAACACACACTAGTTAATAATTCCCCAGTATTTGTGTAAATGAGCAGACTGGCACAGTTGTGCCTTGAGCTGACTTATCAGGAGGTGTCTTGTTGAATTCTGACAGTACTGTAAACAAGCTGGAGAGCAAAAAAAGTGAACAAACCAGGGTGGAAGAGAAACTTTGTTCTTTAAAAGACTAACAAACTGGAGCAACTGCTTGTAAAATAAAGCACAGAATTGGTTTGCTACCCTTTAAATAGGCTAGACTCTCTCCAATTTTCATTTTTTTAATGCTTAGCCCAGCTTAGCCGTTACGCCGTATCGGACTAGTTACATGACATTAAATTAAAATTTGAGCTGAGGGTTGCACAGCGCGAGCAGCACATTAGGAAGACAGCAGCTGCAGCTCTTAAACTGTGTCCACACAGGAGCACTGTACTGCTGACAGCACTAAATAATCACTGTAGCTACACTCGTGAAGAACCACACAGCTCACATCTCTGTTCCGGCACGTCGAGCAACCCTGCTGTAGTTTTACATTTAATCGACAGGCTATGAGAATGTCATTGATCTTCCCATCGCATCCTCCCCAAAAAATGTCAAATGACTTCTTTATCTCTCCGCCTGAAAGTTCCCCCTGAGCTCTGGATTTTTCCCTTCGTCTCAAAGAAATTCTAATTGGACAGGGGGCACACACACACTAAATGTCATTCATTCTAACTCCTGGTTAGTATGATGAGTCACTGTGCACTGAAGCGTGTGTGAAGCCCTGCGTGTCCTTCAGAGGGCTTTCACTGTAGCCCTAAGCCCGAATAAATGCACAAAATCCTAGAAATCATCCCCGCAACAGAGCAGCGTGCGCACAGATTAACTAGCGCTGATGAATGTGTTTGAACACGCTCCTGTATTTGTCTTGTCCGTCTCTCAGGACTAGGCCAATCTCTGAAGTGGAGGCTGGTTTTGCTGGGAGAAGAAAAAAAAAAACTCTCTTTTGACTGGTTCATCTCTAACAAGGAGTTATTTTTAGCAGCGTGGTTTGCTTGACTGGAAAAGGCCAACGAATTCTGGAGGGCAAACTGAAGGCCAGCAGGAGAAGAAATATTCTTGCCTCCTGACGGGGTTTTTTTTTTTTAAAACAGTTCCAGTTTGAATTCATGCACAAATCCTACTTGACTGTCATGTAGACCTCGCTCAATTATGCTGAAATGATGTAACGGAGTCCTACGAAAGCGCACACTTGAACCGTTCCCCCCGATGTAGAGAGAGATGTTCTCAAACGGCACTTGGTTCCACAAATAAGCAGCATTACGCTTTTAACAGGAGTGGCTCAGAGCAGATGGATTATAGTGCTGAGGAGTGAAGGGAGCCAAAGTAATGTGATTAAACGTAATTAAAAAAAACGCAGTTGTCTCAGACGGGCGGAATCAATCAACTTAACTCAATCACGAAGAAGACGAATGTGTGGGTGACCACTTTCTCTTTATTCCTTGTACATGCAGTAGTATTTGCCATTGAATAAATATGATTAAATATATAAAAGCCTTTCTTTTAAATAGAGAGAAAAATATAAATATAGCCTGAGAATCAGAGTGTGATTTTTCACTAAATCTTTACTATCACTGAGGATTGTCATAAGATGCTTTGGAAGGACGGTGTCATATAGATTCATTCAGTCAGTGCACAACATCTGCTACATGCTACAACAGTGCATGGATAGATGATTATCTGCATATCTAAATAATAAAAGTAACAAAGGCTAATCAAGGAACATACAGGTTGTGACAGCTGCTGACATTTAAAGTGTCATCTTCACCTCGGTGTTAATGTTTGATTCATTTTTATATCACACTGCTTCATAATATATCACATATAAGGAGAGCGACCGCCAGACAAGGACAACGGTGACATCTGCTGGCTTTTTTGAGGAGCTGCCTTCATAAATCGATGCCGCACAGAGAAATCACAGGGTACCATTTGGGGTAAATAAACAAATAAACACTCGTCATGCACGTGAAAGTGACAGGGACATCAAACTAATATAGTTAAATTGCACATACAGTCAAGTTGATGCATATTTAAGGGAAACACAGATTACATTCAGTCAGGGTTTCCATTTGGATCAATAAATAAAATGTACATAAGCATGGCTCACTGAACTGGATAAACACAAAACAAAACCAGATTACACCGTGAACAAGCACCGTTATCTACCCAGTGCAGAAGTGTTGATTTAGAGTGGCTAATCCTTTGATACATACAGTTCAAATGATTACCCACTTGACTGCAAACACATGTATTATTGACAAGACCTTCAGAGAGTTAGAGTCTGTATGAATATGACTCAAGCTGGTCTCACACTACAGGAGTTCTCAAATCCTCACAGATTTTGCAATCGGTCTGCACCACACACATAAGGAGAAACCTCACAGATATTCTTCTCTCTAATCTCAGACATGCACACACTCTGAGACAATATTAAGATAATAGTGCCAGAGGGAGCAATCACAGCAGATTGGCCTAATAATACTTTACAGTAAGGGAAAAATGGACACTGACTAATATTGCAGTTGGTTTATATTACTGGCAGATATTGGCCTGTCACAGATATATCATGTTGGCAAACATGTTGTCAGAAATGCACTGATATCAAAACTTTCTTTCAAAAAATATAATATAGAAAAATACACTTCAGGTTGCTTAGAATTCCATTTCTAAGGATGCTTAGAAATGAAAAAGAATGGATTGCCACCAGCAGATAGTGGTGCAGAGTCAAGCTTTGTCTTCATAAGTATAACACTGTAAAGACAATAAAAAATAACCAAGTCATTTTGCCTTTTTAAGACAACTCTAACATACTATATGTATATCCACCGACATATCGATGTCAGACCTTTTTAGTCTCTCTTCAAAAATCTAGTCTTGGTCAAAATCTAGAAAAAACAAAAGCACAAGTCCGGATGAGAAAATGGTTGGTATGATTCTGTCAACCTGAGCTGGAGTAGATTTAAGTGTGGTAGCATCATCATTGTAACCATCCAGATTTTAATTCGTAACTATCCAGCATGTTTGGTATTATCTGGATGGCCCCAATGAGTCTACAAGCAGTTTGGAAGGCTGGATCTGCAAACCCCTCACATGCCAAATAATCTGGGCTGAACATCTACGACCAAGGTCCAGGAAGAAAGTTCTGTGATTGTCGAGAGGGGAGAAACAGGTTATCCGACCCAAAACTCCTGTAATGTGAGACTTTTGGTAGGTAGGTTTTAAGTGTATTACCCTCTTGGCAGCTTCCTTGATAGTAGCACAAATAATTAGAGTTCCACTCTATTACATACAATGAGAGCTAAGCAGCATTTCAGAGTTTACTGTAAACTTCTATTGGGAAGGACTTAAGCCTTGATTATACTGTTAGGCACATGGAAACTTGCAGACACCACGGATGTGTATGTCACAGTCCAAATTAAAATCCAGGCGGATTTTAAATCTGCCTGGGCAGAGCTAAAGTTTTGTTTCATCTAGACCAAATTGAAATCATCCTTATAACAAATTAAGATTGTAAGCCTGCCTAGGTAGGCTTAAAATTTGGCCACACCTCATTAAAAAGAAACAGCACTCGTCTATGTATGAGATAGCTGATTGTTGGATCAATAAACAATTCAATTCAATTCAATTAAAAAGAATGATAAGATTGATTTCACCTAGACTAAATTAAACTCAAACATACTTATGTAGTATTTGTACCAGTCTAGTGTGACTGTTACACATGACAAAAGATGTATCACACCTCTTCATTTGTATTTGAATGAAGATGTTGGTGTGACCCTTTGATGGTTACAGCATTAAAGAATTTGAGGCTCACACACATGGTGAAGTGTGGAGATTATAGATTTAACATTTGCCCAGGCAGGATTACAATCTCATTTATGATATTAGAAGGATTTTAATTTGGTCTAGGCAACATCAAAATTTTACTTCTGCCCAGTCAGATTTAAAATCTACCCAGACCAAATCCAAATTGGAATTTGGACTGTGACATTTATTTGTTGTTAATATACTACTTTCTAGTTTGCTTCAAGGACACGTTCCATAAACACACAGTAGACAGGCCTCTACACATTCTGCACATGCACACTTCTGCCAAACATGCACACTCCGGCCCTTGTAGTGTACCTGCTGTTCACAAATTTCTAACTACATGTGGATGTCCACAGAGGTGCCTGCACAGACTCTTGTGATGATAAAATGTACAGCACTCAGAAACCAATAGACCTTCAACAGATATTCATATATATACTGGCCTTAGAGTTACGATTACAGTCGGGTTAAGTATCAGGTTGCTGTTCAGTTCTGTGTGACCATGCTCTATGTAAGTACAAAGGTTGTTTAAGTCATAAATTCAGAACAGGACATTCTAATTACGCAGCCATCATCTCCAATAAATATGACACATATGATTTAATCTACACAGTAATCTACCCAGCAGTGAAGGTGCATAAGGATAACACAAAGGCACTACTTGCTTTATTTCCAGTTTTACTGGAGGTCAAAGTTCAGTCTTCATTCTTTTGGTCAATATCAATTTCAGCATCATGTGTTATAGTAGTAGAAGAGCAGGCTTTACCCAGCTGGTAGTGATCCTTCAGGGGCTCATTTACTTGCCCGTTTGGCATTTCTCTCATTTTCTGTCCATTTTTTCTATCAAACTCAGCAGTAATCTGAGCCAGCGTCTTGCCCTTTGTCTCTGGCATGGTGAGCCCAAAAAACACAGCAGATCCCACACACACGGCCAGGAAAGGCAGGAAGCAGAAGTTCCCCAGGCCTTTGACGATGAAGGGGAACAACATTCCAACCAAGAACAGGCTGATCCACATACATGAGCCCGCGACCATGTACGCCGCTGGCCGAGCTGCCTGGTCAAAGATCTCAGCCGGTAAGATCCCCGTCACCCCTGCAGGGCCCAAGCCGAAGCTGAGGATGTAGGCGAACACACATGCCATGCTAAGGTATGCCATCCCTGCAACGCTATGGCTCTGCAGAGTAAGAGCTACAGTGAAGACTACACTCCAGCAACTCATAAGACTGTACCCCCCGACGAGAAGGTACCTTCTGCCCACGCGCTCAATCAGGAGATTGCTCAGAATAGAAGCTGTTAGCTCAGATGCGCCCGTGCCGATGGCGAAGTACTGAATTTTCTCCGGTGGGATTCCTGCTTCCAGAAAGATGTAAGAAGCATAGAAGTAGATGGAATCGTTCCCACACAGCATCATGGCGCTACTAGCAACCATGACTGTCCTAAGTTGGGATCGTAGGCTGCTGTCCTTAAATAGGGACCAGGGTGTTTTGGCAGAAGCTGTAGATCCAGACTGTAAGGCAGCTGACATTTGCTGCTCCTGCTCCTGAAGCATCTCCTCCATCTCCAGGGCAGGAGCCTCCCCTCCACGGAGTCTCCCGAGCGCCTGGACACATCCTTCCCTGTCTCCCTTGTCAATGAGAAGGTATCTGGGGCTCTCAGGGAACCAGGGCAGGGTAACCAGCTGGATCAACCCTGGCAAAGCGTTACTGGCAAGTAAGTAGGGCCAAAGAGGCTCTGCACCCAGCACCTCAGTGATTCCCACAACCTGACCCAAGAAGATGCCAAACGCAGTGAAAACAGCAGATGAAAAAGCTACAGCACCTCTGAGATGTTTGGGGGCACTTTCCCCAAAGTACATGGGCTGGACGTTCATACTGACACCTGAGTTAATCCCCACCAGAAAGCGAGCGAGGATGATCATCTCGAAAGCTCTGGCCAACCTGGATGTCAGCACCAGCACAGCACCAATAAACAGGAAGGAGTTGTTTAGAAGTAGTGACTTCTTTCTACCAAAGCGGACCGCCATAGGCCCCGCTAACAGGGCCCCCAGCAAACCGCCCAGTGAGAACGCTGACACGACAAAAGTCCACACTAGTGTCACCTGAGGGGTGTCCAAGCCTTTACCCCAGCGCTCCACGTAGGTGTCATTGATGAATCTCTGGATGTAGCTGGTGGGAGAGTTGATGATGGAGATGTTGTAACCATACTGGAAGGTTCCTCCGATGGCAGCAGAGCACACGGTCAAGGCAAGAGTCCTGGCACTGCCGGAGGGTTTCCTGGTTTCTTCTGGCTCACTATCTCCCGTGGAGCTCATCTGAAAGCTGGTTGTCACAGGTGGAAATGTGTGTACCTTTACCTCTGAGTCCCACAGCCCTCAATTCACCCTGAGCCCTGAAGTTAGCTTGAAGTAGTTTAGCTCTCTTGATAAACGAAATAAGACATACAGAAACTACCTTTGGTCTTTGGTCAGGGAACGTTGTCCTTGTGAAGCAGCTTGATAGGAAGGGGAACCAATTCAATGGTTGAAGCCGGGAGTAGGTGGTGCTATTATTCCCTAACAATGAACTGTCAGGCAACTGTGTGCTGCTCACAATTCACAGGTTTATTATTAACTACGCTTTATTGACTTAAATGTTAGCTTAACAATATTGCTAAAAACATCAAAAATAGCATAATGAATAAAAAAAGGGGGGAAAAGAACATTTATAAGATGAAATAAAAAATTAAATACGATTTAACAGTCCCTCACAGTCATGTGCATACGTTTTGTTGCATTGAACCTCAAGCCAAAGTCGAGTTTAAACAGTAACATGTAGCATATAACATATAAGATAGTGTTTATAATAAGCACCTGAGCAGACATAACCAGCGATACATAACCGGTTTAATTACAAACTATTGCTCTGACAGCCTGAGCTGAGGGAGTAAAACTCCCATCTCAGTCACATGTCTGTCCCGGTGTGTCTATCGACCTGTGATTGGTTTACACCGAGCCGAAACCTACGTCATCTCCCTGCGACTATTGCTGTCGCGAGTAGGCGTAAAGCAGAGATGTGAGTAAACGATTCCATTTCGTTTTTTTCTTACTTATGCACGTCCAATAAACGGCAACATACCGCACCAGAGTCGTGGATATTTTGGTTTTAAACGTGCATTACCACTTCATAAATTGTCATTATTAGCTGTCGAGCTACCATGTTCAAATATTTGTCGAGCTAGCAAGCTGCTTATTTATCACACCTGTCATAGATATACCACAGCGAGTCAATGAGCATGTGTCAGTTTTGCCGATAATTTACTATCAGGTGAATTGCTTGAAGAAAATCTATCGTTGTGTAGTTCAGTGCACAGGCACATTTCTGGGACATGGCATTAGTAAAATTCTTGCCTGTCTGTTGGTGAGCTGACTGTAACACAAGCAAGTTAGATATAATCTAATAATTCTAGGCAGATAAAACTGCTCAACCACAATTTGATGGACTGTAATTGAAGGATCAGTTCCATAAAGTGAGACTATCAAACAAGCAAGGCTTATCTCAGTTAGAATGACTGACCTGCATGGTATTTCTCTTTAATAAAGCTGACTCAACATAGGACAGGCTCATTTGCTCTGCTGGGAAACTAACGTGGTCCAGATCGGGCCACTGTCAGGCTAAATCTGAGTTGATCGTACTGCAGACTCTCAGTATCAGTCCAAAAATTACTTAAATTACACATTAATAATTAAAGAGATGCACATGCATTGTATGGTATATGATATCATATTTTTAGACTTATGCAACTTAGAATACGTCTCAAATCTGAATTACCCCAAAAACATTATCATTGGCACATAAATAGTAAACTGTACAACTGCAAAATTTAGGCTATAATGACCTGAAATGCAGTATCTAAAATCATATGCCTCTATTTTCTTTATATGAAACCATGCTTAGAGATGTACTGCTGATGAATACATTTTAAACAATGTCAAAAAAGTAAACCTAGATGTGGTTAGTTAGTGAATGGTTTGTTCATGAATGTGAAAAGGTCTGAAGAATCCCTCAACCCTTTGGCAATCATAGTGTATTTAATCAGTTTGCAAACTGTGCTGTACTGTTGAGAGTTATGTTTAGAACCAAGAGATACAACACTTAAAAAGCACTGGATTTAGGTTTTATTTATCCCTGGTAATAAGAATATCACTAACGAGGAAACGGTTGAATAGTAGTTGCTTCAGCCGGCTGTGCATTGTAAAAATTTGTTAAATAAAAAGAACACTTCGTTTTATGATACTACGCCGCCATGCTTTAATAGTAAATACAAGAAAAGCAAGCATGCAGGTGTCTTCAAGTGAAATAGTCACAAACAGCCCTCATACATGAATCATATATCAATAACAGGTTAATTTGATATATGATCAACAATGACACAGATACAGAAAAAGTTGCACATTTTCTCTCTGTGGAGGAATCTGATTTATGCTCGACCTCTCTGGCTGTTTCAGAATAGTGCACACATGCAATTACTTGCAATGACTTTCTAAACCTGTATTGAATTAGCCTGTTTGCGGGACTTGAACTGATCTTTATGGAAACATTTTGGCCCTCATTGATTTGTTAAGTTCATTCAAGTCAGGTATTGGACTTTACCCCCTACTTGTCTTCAGACGCTTTATTGAGCAGGCTCCTTGTTGCATGATTATGTACAGTAATGGTACTTTTAAAAAAAAAAAATTAAAAAAAGGTGAACAATCTGACATTGTTTGTATGGCTGTAAGTTTTTCAAAGGGGCCCATATGTTTTGCATAAGTATTGCCATGTAACGATACCTACACTTGTTAACAGTCAGCATAGTCAGCAAAGTTTTGATGTTTCTGTAAGCAAACACATATTGTATTTTTGCATACTCAACATGTGTCTGATATCACATCTACTAAGTGATATCAGGTGTCTTAATTTGTGTTATTTTCTCTCATAGGGCGCCTTCTCCAACAAAGAGGAAGGAGGATGACAAAAGTAAACAGCGTGGTAAGGAGAAGTCAGAAACCAAAAAAGAGGGAACTGACAAAGACCGGGGCCGAGAGAAGAACCGAACCCGTCGCAGTGCTTCCAGTGGGAGCAGCAGGTCAGAGGCTGTTCTTACAGAGTAAATCTGAAGGCTGCCAGGTTACATTCTACTCATAATCTGGCTAATTTATCATTTCAAAAGATCTGTTCATGCAGACCTGGCAGCAGACAGGAAGAGGGAGGGGGCGGGGGAGGTAGAAGACATTTCTTGTAATTGCACTAAGTGTCTCATTTGTGGTATCTCCAATCTAACCCCGCTCTCCCCCTTTTGTTTTGAACTCATTTAACTTTGATTAAATTTTTGAATTAAGCCCGTCCATCACCGCTCAGTCATCAGATCCATCCCATGTTAAAGTCTAATATGTCGTTAAGGTCCAGCTCGAGCTCCAGCAGCAGCTCAGGTTCCAGCTCCGGATCCTCCAGCGGCTCCAGCTCTTCAGCGTCCAGCCACTCGGGCTCCTCCAGCTCCCGCTCCTCTTCCTCCTCCTCGTCATCGTCCTCGCCGAGCCCCAGCCGCCAACGCCACAACAACAGACGGCGCTCACGCTCAAAGTATGAAACTAGTGACTAGGAAGTAGATAACTACTTAAATGTGGTAATGAATCAAACAAGTGCTGAACATGAACTCTTTAGTGGCTCAACTGTCCAACCCTCACACTTGATTCTGGTCTTGTAGCGCTGGTGTAAAAAGGAACTTAGACTTTAATTTAATTCAAAGTGAGAGCATTTTATTGATAAACAAAATATTAAATGAAAGTGAAACATCTCTGTAGATCAAAATCAGCAAAGAAGGACGACAGAGATCGACGGCGTAGGAGCCCCACACCCAAACCTACCAAGGTCTACCTGGGCCGGCTCACCAGAAACGTCATCAAGGTAAACTCATCACCAGAAGTGCTTTAAAAGATCAGAGTTGTTACGAATTCACTTTATTGGTTTACACTACTTGTGTGGTTAAATCTTGCTTGAATAGCAGAAAAACAGTTTGGAGTATTTGGGTCTTTCTTTAGTCTAAAATCTTCCTTAATATTTCCTAAACAACACTGGGGGGAGGAAATGTAGTAACCAGATTAAGGTTGTTTTTACACAGGACTTACATCACCTGCAGTAACCTCACTGCTGCATCATCTTGCAGGATGTGAATAAGTGACTCACAATGTGGATAGAACCCACAGGAAGCAATTAGTGGCACAGTGTCATAAAAAAAAGAAAATAAAGAGACTCCTTGCTTAAACACAATGTAGTGATTACAGGTTCAGTTGTCTTGTGTGTGCATGAATGTAATTAAAACATGAAGAGAAAACAGATGCAAGTGTTTGCATAAAAAAGCTGCTGTATAATCCCATCACTTATGTAATACCTTCATGCCTCTTATCTGGTTACGATGAAATTATTAGAGCATTTACGATCATTCCAGTCATCCTAAGCAGACGAGTTTTTAATGCCTCCAGAGAGTGTGATTCTATTTGGCAAGTGTAGCAAAGTTAATAGGTTTTCAGATGGTAGGAATTTGAAGTTTGGCTCGTACCGGCAGCAGAAAAACAGATCAAAAAAGGGTGAGCAAAGAGTAAGTCTAGACACTGGCAGGGAATCAGAAGAGGCAGGTGATCAGGTTGGAATAAGATACTATCTGGCAGGAAATGAATGAAACTTGGCCGACCGTGGAGCTAATGAGGGATACAGGTTAGAATGGGGGAGTGGGGATCAGGTGACTAGGAACGAATGGAAGGAGAGTTAGGAAATGTCAAAAACAGGCAGACATGAAAGAATTGCGTGTAGAATTAGCAAAACTGTGATAGAAACCTACAGACTACTTTTCTCTGTTCTGCTCTTGAAGGAACACATCCAGGAGATCTTCTCCACCTACGGCAAGATCAAGATGATCGACATGCCCATGAACCGCATCCACCCTCATCTGTCCAAGGGCTACGCTTACGTAGAGTTTGAAACCCCCGAGGAGGCGGAGAAGGCCCTGAAACACATGGATGGAGGTAGGAGGAGGTGGAGGGACGAGAACGTGAAAGACTGGAATGAAGAGATCACTTACTCATGTACAGTCGTCCTCAAATGTATTCATACCCTCCCATTAAAGAAGGAAAAAACAGGTGTCTCTGAAATATGTTGAAATTGAGAAAAGTAATAATAATTTAATGAAAATCATGACATTGGTTTTGAATTGTAGTTCAACAGAAATATGAAAAAATAAAAATAAACAAGTATGATGGACCCTTAAACTAATATTTTGTTGAGCAACCCTTTGAGCCAATCACTGCAATCAAGTGTTTTCTGTAACTCTCAATCAGACTTAGAGCGGCTCTTACGCTGATGTCTTTCAGGTCAGATTGACGGACAGGAAATCACAGTTACTGCCGTGCTGACTCCCACGGTGCGCCCCCCACCTCGCAGGCTGTCCCCTCCCCGCAGAATGCCTCCCCCGCCCCCGATGTGGCGGCGGACTCCCCCACGAATGAGGAGAAGGTAATCAGCACGAGAGCAAGGAGCAGTGGTTCATGTAGGGAAACAACAGACAGCTGATGCTTTCTTTGACAACATTCTTTGTGCCTTTGTCCTGCTCCACCTTGCCTTCTCTCTCCTCAGGTCTCGGTCTCCTCGGCGACGCTCTCCAGTGCGGCGCAGGTCTCGATCGCCCGGCCGCCGCCGTCACCGGTCGCGCTCCAGTTCCAACTCCTCCCGCTAGAGATCTGGAAACTCCCCGTCTTCCCCTCTCCATCTGCTCCTCTGTTTTGTCTTTTTTTTTTTTTTTTTTCAGTGGGACAAAACAAACAGGAAAGAAAATTCTGTGCTGTTACCTCATTCAGTGATGAGAACACAAATACTGGAAATATTACTCACCCAGTAAATAATTTTGGCCAGTGTGGGCATGAAAACAATGTGAATCTTATCTCTCAGTCACCGGATCTCAAAAGATTTTGAAGCAACAGGTTAGACAGCGTTCTCCACCACCGTCATCAAAACAAAAAATGAAGGAGTATCTCTGTCTCTGAATCAATGCCAAGGTGCACTGAAGCTGTTCTGGCACTTAATGTTGGTTTCACCTTTAATTTATCACCTCTCTGTATATATAAAATCGTAAAACCAACACTAAAATATGTTTTATTTCTAAATAAATTAAAAGACAAGATATTTTCCAGACAGCCATTGTTTCCAGTGTAGCTTAATTTTCTAATGAACACTATAACAGTAAACTCCATCACTGTTGCTGACCCCTGCTGTAGGAAGTGAAAGTGGTTCCTCTGGAGACACGACTGTTTTGCAGATAAATAGAGATTTCTCACTCTGCACTAAGTATCTGCCGAGAATAAGTATGACTTCAGGAAAGTTTTAGCTGAAACAGCAAATTATCAGTGAGGATTTTAGCGAGTAGGTGTAGCCCAATGAATAGACTTCTGAGGACACTGATGTCAGTATTTAGGAATATATAGCACCGAATACACACACGATCCTTTCGTTTTTTCCCCCTTTTTTACTAAGAAAGGACATTTTACTGTGAAAATAAACCTGTTACACGCGCAGTTTTTAGTGAGCTACTATTGGCCTGCTCGACTTATCGCTCTACCTCCTGCTTTGGTGTTATTTTGTGGATTGTGCACACTATTTGACTTAAATCTACTACTGTGTCTAATACTG